>NC_072824.1:1875000-2032500 GCF_027744805.1 Dunckerocampus dactyliophorus
TATCATTTCCGTCACTTCTTCCATGTTAGGAGGAGGCGGAGCAAGTGACATCAGATCCGGACAGTCCCACCCAGAACTTCTGATCCACTACAAGACATTTGTTACATATTTATTTATATTATGATCGCTCCTCATGTTGAAGGCTTTTTCTGGAACACTCCAGGAGACGGAGTAAGCTTGTTGACATTCACCAAGGACAACATTCGTCTCGTCAGATGCGCCGGCAAACTTCGTGGGACAAATGGTTCCGTATTTTCCCGCAGATGGAAATAAAAATTCCAAAAGCTACAAGACGTCGGAGCGTGGAAACGCATGCCAAGGTGGCAGGAAGTCAATCTACATTTCTTCTGCTAATGTTCTCCGTAGCAGCCACCCAAGTGCTCATGGCGGCTAACGGTGGTGACTCCAGTGGAGCCCATTACCATTCATGGCCGGGAGGGGGCAGTAGTGGACCACTACAAGTAGGCGTTTGTAACAGTGAGAGACAGGAGGACACTGGACAAACTGCTCTCCATCGTGGACAACCCCACCCACTCCAAGGGGACAACAGAGAATCTGACAGTCCATCTGTCAGTTTCAGTAAGTAAATCCATATTTTTGGACTAGATCTATTGTCGGAATTTTAGAATCATAGTATGGAGTTTCATGCCAGGGCTATATAAGCAGCGACTGCTGATGACTGCTCTTTTATTTTGCAGTGTGCATTGAGCTGTCAGTGTCAGTTACTGGCAGTCAAAAAACTTTTTTTTTTTGTGTTACATCATAGTTATCACAACACAATATCGATGAATAATATTATTGTCCTAGTGTTGTGAACATGTGACTTTCATGGCTTTGGTGCGAGTTCATGGTTGCATTTGTTTGAATCTACTTCCTGGAACGTGTTCTGGTCGCAACGTCACAACCAAGATGGCGTTGGTTCAGAAAACTAACTGGGGGTGTGTGAAAATTGTGTCAAAATCATTTCACTTCATTTCATTCCTATTTCATAGTTGTTTATTTATCTATGACAGCAGTATGACATGAATGTTTTATTCAGTGAGTGCTTTCGTTGTCTCATTTAGTCAAACGTCTTTTGGTGTCATGAGCACTTTAACTCTTTCAACACCAGAGACACATTTATACGTTTTTATAAACCAGAACGCCCAAACCCAGCAAAGTATTTATACGTCTTTTACGTTTTTTTGCGCGAGAGGCAAGAAGAGGTGATGATGCAACTTTGCACTAATTATTCATTAACGCATTATGTTAATGTCTTAACATTTCAGAACACTTTTAAGCCATAAAAACGGCCACAAGGTGGCAGAAGTGTATTTGATAAGAGCTCCATGGAGATCATTCAACGGAAGAATCACACATGACAGGAAGGAGGAAGTGAGAGGGCGTGGAGGAGCTGCCAGAAGTTAGGCGGGTCGATCCTCACTCCCTTCATCCTAGTCACTGTCCTTGTGTCCTTGGACACAAAGACACTTCACCCACCTTGCCCCCAGTGCTAGCCATAGCCACGTTTCTGTCAGACTACGCCAGGGCAGCACACCACCACCAGTGTGTGACTGAGGAGTGAATGAAAAATGGGTTCACTTCATTGTGAAACGCTTTGTGTACCTTGAAAAGCGCTATGAAAATCGAATCCATTATTATTATTGGCTAAGGGAGAACCCGCCCATTGGCTGTAGACCATTGTCAATCAATCTCCTTTGTGCTGGCCCACACGTCGTGTCTCCTGTTGTGTTTATTGCTAGAAAACATCTTGCCTTGCAGTGTGACTTGCAAGCTTTCTCCCCGACAAACACCCAAAATGTCGACAAAACGTTCTCCACCCAAAAGGCAGAGGAAGATGCTAACCGTCGCACAAAAAGTTGGACTTCTGGACATGCTGAAGGAAGGCAGACATTACGCGGCCGTCGGGCGCCATTACGGAACAAACAAATCTTCAGTTCGTGGAGGAGGAGGAGGACTGCAGCAATAAGTTTTAACAAGGATACAAAAATGCTTCAGCGGAGCGGCGCCAGGATGAAGAGGCATGGTCAGAAAAGTAAAATAGGCATGAGTCACTTCATCATTTCATGTGTCCAACCTTATAGGTTAATCACTAAAAATGTGAGAAAATGTTAACGCCTGTCTGACAAAAGTGTATAAAGTGTACAGTGAGGGGTGTTGCAGCCTTAAAACATATACTGTATAATCATTGTACAAAAATAAAGTTGGCTATGAGCGGAGTTCACTTATCATGGGCTATTTTGGGAACCTATCCCCCGCCATAAACGAGGGAACACTGTATTTAAATCTCAGCTTTCTCATATACAGTAAGTGCTAAATCATACTACTAATATCAACTTCTTCGTTTAGCCCATTTTTCCAAAATATTTTTCCCTCGCAACCTAATTTTCCAAAAACTACAACTTAATTTGGTTTTATTTTTCATAATATTATGATTTAAAACAAAACAACTGTTTTTTTTCTTTAATATTTCAACGTTATGTAACTAAAATGGCATTATTCTCCTTATAATATTATGTTATTGTTGTAAATTATGACTTTTTCATAAATTCTTTTTCTCTTAATATCTTGACTTTGTTCTTGTAAAATTATGGCTGATTTTTTCTTTTTTTTTTTTTTTACGTGAAATGATATGTTTAGAATGTGCCGCGGGCTATTAAAAAAACAGCCCTCAGGCCACACTTTGGACACCCATGCACTAGCTGCTGTCGCTGGATCCTAATTTACCTCGGGTGTGCAGTTATGTTGTCACAAATGGAAACATTTGAAAGCCACACTGTAGTTCATGCATTTGTTTGAAATAAAAGGAACATGAATACATTTTTAAGACCTTTCAAATCCTGTTTAAGACGCTTTAAGAGATTTTTTTAAGGCCTGAAATTCAAATTATTGGACTTTTTGAGGATTTTTTTTAAAGATCCCAGCACTACCTGCTTACAAATCGGCAACTTAAATGGAATTCTTTTTCCAGTTTTAAGGCAAAATGCTGAGCATCATGTCATCCACAGGTACCATGTCTTTCCTCGCCGTGCGTCAAAGCACGGTGAAGGGAACTAATGAAACTAAGATGAGCCGTGCAGCCCTCTGCTGACTCCCTGTTGGCTGTGATGCAGGTGAGGACAGGTGAGAGCACCAGTGGGTGCACATGTGCATGCTTCTTGCTTGTGGGCGCTAGTGGGAGGGAGGGATTAAGTCGCGTGGCGTGAAGGGGATATTTTTGACTGCTGGCTTGAGAGCCAAAAGTACACACAGCCACTTTTAGCCACAGTTCAAATGAATCCAAGCTTCTTCTACAAAGTGGCGCTTTGTGACGCAATAGAAGCTAAGCGGCCGTAACATTAGGTACATCTGCACACTCTGATCATAGCCAATAGGAGAGCCGCTTCCAAATAAATACAAAAACACTCAGGGGTGTTCGCGGCACATTCTAAAACTATAATTTAACATGAAATTACAAAGAAAAAAACCCTGCAAAATAAAGACATAATATTGAGAGGAAAAAGTTGTAATCCAACCAAAAAAAAGACATACTGTAATTTCACAAGAATTATAAGGAAAAAATTATTTTCGTAGCATGAAGTTGAAATATTAATGAAAAAATAAGTGATTTTATTAAGTTCTTAATTGTTATTGACTTATAATATTATGACAAAACATGAAGTTGTGATTTTTGGGAAATTAGGTTGGGGAAAAGTTATAATAATATGGGAATAATATAATGTCATGGAAATAAAGTCAAAATATTATGAGAAGAAAATTTGCAAGAAGAAAGTTCTAATATGTTTGTAAAAACACAAGAAACGTACAAGAATAAAGTCAAAAATATTAACCAAAAAAAAGTTGAAATTTTATGAGAATAACTTGTAATATTCCAAGGAAAAATAATGTCATTTTAGTAGCATAGACTTGGAACATTAACGACAAAAAAACTTTTTTTTTTAAGTTTAATTTGATGAGAAACCCAACAATATAGTTGTAATTTTGGGAAAATTTGCTATGGGAATAATATATAAATAAAAACTAGAAGAAACAGCTGTCATTTTACAAGAACAAAGTCCAAATATTATGAGAAAAAAGTTGCATTCTAATGAGAAAAACTTGCAAATTTTTATTCCCATAATATGATGACTTTATTCCCATAATATGATGACATTTTCCCCAACCTAGTTTTCCAAAAACGACAACTTTATTTTCCTTTCTTTGTTTCTTATTAGATCCCCAAAATTTTTTGTTAAAATATTTCACTTCTACGCTACTAAAATGAGATGATTTGTACTACATTACAAGTTTATTCTCATCAAACTGTGACTTCCTTTCTTTTTCTTCTGTTTCTCTCCATATTTAGACATTATTCTTGTAAAATTACAACTTTTTTCCATTTCTGCTGTTTTTTATTTCATAACTCATTGAACTTTCTTCCTGTAATTATGACTTTGTTCCCATTATATTTTCACTTCGTTTGTGTAACATAACTTTTTATTTTCCAAAACTGACTAGTCTATGTGTTGTTTTGTGTGTTTCTCATAATACTGTATGACAACTTCTAAAGACATTTTTTAACACACACTACTGTAGTATTAGGTTATTCTTGTAAAGTTCTTGTAAAGTTACAACTATTTTTTCTCCATATTTTGACTTTATTCTTGTAAAATGACTGCTGATTTTTTCATTTGTGTGTGCGAAACTATCTGAAACATCTACTCAGCTGTGTGATAAATGTGATATCTTACAATTTGCCTCATGTGGACCCCCCCAGGTGGACACAGTGTTATTGCTTCACATTGTGTCGCAGCACCGTCATCCCGACTAATCCTAAATCGAATTCCTATGAAGCGGGTCACAGCCTCACCTCATTCCTGTCTTTGGGCCGCGGGGCGCTCCTGCCGTTGCCGGCGCTCTCTCTGGCCGGGACCACAGTGATCTGGTGTACAGGCATGCCAGCGGTGTTTCCGGGCGACACGCGCTGACGCGTTACTCCCACAGCGCTCCCCCCGTCCTCCGATCGGCGAGCGTCCTCTGCCCCATCCGAAGAGAGCGCCGATCCCCCGCTTCCTTCCTTCCCAATTCAGGATCTTGCAGAGACGAGCGAGCGCGGTCGGAGCGGGATCAGGTCTCCGTGGCAACAGGAGGACAGCCGCGGAGATAGCGGGGAGTGCGGTTGTCTTGGTGACGGGGGAAAACTACTCAGTCGCTCCCTCCTCCTCCTCCTCTTCTTCCTGCTGAGAGGGGGGAGAGGAGGGGTTTGTATGCAGAGCAGCAGTAAACACGGAGGAAGGAAGGAAAGAAGGAAGGAAGGTGTGTTGGTGTGCAAGCATCTTTCTCAGAGGGATGGGCAGGATTCCGCCGTGCATGCTGGGTAATAGGCATGCGGTCCACAGCAAGGATTTAGGGCTTAGACTAACCTCAATCCCCCTCCCGCCCCCTCTGAGCAAGGGTGCTGCTAATGAGATTACACAACCTGTGCACATGGACCAAACACACACACACACACAGATGACAAATGAAATGGAGCCTTGTTGTTGCTTGGAGTGCAAAAAACAGCAGGTAGGTGGGAGGATGAGATGGTGAGGGTGTAATCCTATTTTATTTCATTTTACAACCGTCCCCAATCACCACAGGCTTCCCACAGGTTTCACATTTCAACATTCCAGACTTTTCCCAGACCGGGTAAATAGATGTATCATTAGAGATGGATGCGTGCATCCATTCCCATAGAATCTTCTCATTAGATTAAGACTTTGTTTGACCTTATTCTTAACTCCTTCAATACCAAGCCACTTCAGCCAACCAGAGTGATTGGAAATGTATTTTTCAACAAACGTAAGGAAAAGCACGAAGAAAGCACACTACCCTAACCCCGTATATACAGTAAGTTTTTCCAAGTGCTCTGAACATTTTTTGTGGAGTTGTATGCACAAATGCCGAAAAGTCCCATTTCGCAATGTTAAAGAATCCTCTAAAAAAATTCCTGGATCACCCCCAAAATTTAAACAGTTCTTTCTTATCCCATTTCCCACAATTCCTGAACATTTCACCCAAATCCATTGAGAACTTTTCAAGTTATTTGGAACACAAACAAATAAACAAACACATAAACGCTGGCAAAAACATAACCACCTTGGCAGAGATAATAACCAAATTTTCCCCAAATTATTATTTTTTGAAATTTAGACTTTAAAAACATAATGTGCTACTAAAATTACATTAATTTTTCTAATACTAGCAGAGTTTTTTCTTGTTAGATTACGACTTTGTTCCCTTAACATTTTGACTATACTGTATTCTTGGAAAATGACAGTTTTTTCCATTTTTAGAACGTGCCACGGACTGCTGCAATCTGGACACCGCTGCTTTATGGTAAGGCTGCGTTTTGACACCGTGAGTGAGGTATTTTATAAAGACCATGTTTGCTCTTGCGCTTGTACTTGATGCACTGGAGGCCTTACACAGGCGCACAGGCCATGAATTATTTGGGTTAACATGATCTGGCTCCACCTTGACAGGTGTAAGTCTGCACTTCACTGCCTTCCCAAGTGAGAGATGGTGGAGCGCTTACATCACAAGAAAGAGAGAAGAAAGCTCCTTTTTTGGGGGGGCTGACCATGGCATCTATGTTTGGCCAACTGGAGGAGCTGATCGTCGTCTTGTCCCTGGTGGTTTTTGGCCTCTTCACCCTTGCCGGGATGGTCAGTGAGGAAACCGGTAGGACTCCTGCTGCAAAACTCGATTGGGATTAAAAAAAACAAACCAGCAAAAACACTGCTTTCCATTGGAAATTACAATTAGAGATGCACGGTATCTTTTCCTGTCCAAACCCATACTGATAACTTTCTGCTTCTCAAGATCGATATGATACCGATAACTTCCACTATTACTATATACTATGTGGAGGTAAGTGTAGTTTGTGCACACCTGGAGGTAAGAAGGACTCGAAGAAATGAGGATTTGTTGATTTGTCCTAATCAAACATCATGACATGACTGCTACCACATCACTACTATCAGGAGAACTAGAGTAGAGGGAGGGAGGGAGCCACCTGCTGTGGCCCAGCACGGTGCACTGTATTCGGGCACACGCTCTGAGCAGCCGGTGTGACACCATGGAGGCCTCTGGCAAACCTTTTGCACTTTTCACTTTTTTCCCGTAAATTTCCGACTTTTATTCTAGTAAATGGAGGACTTTATTCCCGTAGATTTAAGACTTTATTCTCGTAAATTTACAACTTTTTTCTCATAAATTTACGACTTTATTCACATACATTTCTGCTAAATGTATGTTATTCTAGGAAAAAATGTTTTGTGAAATTTGCAACATCCATCCATCCAACCATTTTCTATGCCGCTCATCCTTATTAGGGTCGCGGGGATTAAGCACAGCCACTGCTTTTGGAGCATCTATTAGCATTTTTTTTTAAATTGATCGGTTATCTGAGCTATTTTTAATGTTATGTTGTTTCTCGGTATTACGCCATAAATCCCCTCATATAGCCCCCATAATTATGGTGTAGCTAATAAAATGATTACAGTGTTCACTCGTTTATGGTGGGGGATAGGTTCCCAAAATAGCCTGCAATAAGTGAAATTCGCCAAGTAGCCAACTTTATATTTTTTACAATGACTACATATGTGTTAAGGCTGTAAAACCCCTCACCAAACACTTTATACACGTTTCTCAGAAAGGCAAGAACATTTTCTGACATTTATCTCGTTTAAACACCCAAAAAAGTTCAAACCTTCGTTTGAATTTTAATGATCAACACAAGAAATGAAGTCACTCACGCATATTTCACTCCTGTAGCGTTTTTGTATCCTTGTTAAAACATATTGCTGCAGATGAACCGAAGATTCCATTACAAGCTATCAAGCAAGCAAGCCAGCTAGCTAGCTACAGCACATCAGGAAGGAGATTGATTGACAAAGGTCGACAGCCAATCGGAACGGAGAAAACAATGGGCGGACCAGACAGATGACAGAGGGAATACTCAACTTCCCACAATGCAATCATTTTTAAAGGGCCAGGCTCGCCTGTAACATTTCATACGCTGTAATTAAAAACGAAGCACTAAAAAAACCCGCAAAACAGCGAACCCGCGATTCACATTCATATTATGACAGCAAAAGACATACAAGTATGTAAGAGTTGAATTAATCGCTGTACAGTGAAAAGCATGAATTTTCACACGTCTCCATTTTATCCAAAACACAAATAGTGTTTGTTTGTGGATAAATCACAAAAATGTGGGAGTTTGTTGATTTTCATGAGTCACAAGGCAACATACTCACACAGTCGTAGACATTCTCATTATTCCGCGTCTTTGTATTCTCAGGGCATTGAATTGATGGCAAGTGGACCGTTCGTTTGGCGTTCACTCCCGATGCTTTGACGTTGCGTAACTGCACGTTTTGGAACTCCAGGACTGTACACTGTCTGCCTGCAGTGGTTTCTTCACGTGTAAAACTCCATTTAAAATGCCTTTCGTAACAGTGAGGCATATTTAGAATACAGGTTTTTCAGAAATTAATGAATAAATGATTGCTGTTTCGTGGTTGGCTGTGGTGTATTATTAGTCAAAAATGTCAAAAGGCATTTGACGACGAAGGTACATGTAGTATTCTGACTGCCATGGCATGTCCCACATGATAGATTGAAGAAGAAAAAAAGTTCTCCTCCCGTTTTGTGTGGAAGTGGTACGTTTTTGGCTTCGTACTTTGTCTTTCTTCCCCCCACTCCGTGTTAAACCTTTTCTTATGTTTAGAATGCAGTGAATGAATTGGAGCCTAACCTGTTAGCTCGCTAGCTTGCTAATGTTTAAATCCGTGGCCGGCTCTTTGTGTCCCTGCGGTGATCCCGTGGCCTGCACGTTACGTTTGAGCAATGTGGCGTAAAGAAAGAATAATAGGAGTGCAAAAGTGACTATAGGGGTGGTATTTTATGTCCACAGGGCTGTAATAATGTTAAAAAACTGTATTTACAAAGTCATAAACAGCTTTTCTATGCTCTAACTACCACAAGTATTAACGATAGACGATTGTAGTCACCTTTTGTACAAACTGATTCTCAGAATGAGACAGTAATGGGATGTGGAGGGCCCCTTTGGGCCCCCAGATGACTAAATACACCCCCCGTTTGTATCATTCCCCGGTACACCCGACGATGGCTCGCTGCACAGTAGTTGGGAATCTTTTTTTCCCTTCATTTTCCCATTGCAGTGTTTCCATCTTGTTTAGGAGCTGACGTCCAAAGTGAGGAGCTGATTGTCTGAGGCTGGTGGGAAAGACCAGGAAGGGAGCAGAAGTCACGTTTGCTTTATTCCATACCAAAGTCCACACGGTGACATAAAGGAAGTGCGTGTGCCTCGCACTAGGATCCGCTACCGTTTGTGTCCTGGAGGCGGTACGAAGTGAGTGCCGGTGTTGCTACTCTGGAAAAACGACATTTTTTATTTTTTCTAAGCCGTCCTGTTCGGCAGCCGAGTCGTGCAGTGTGGGTGAACTTTACCGCTGCTTTGCTGGAACAGTTTTGCTTTGCAACAGGTGAGTCCAGTATATTCCTCGTCTTTCGCTTGCACTGCACATGTATTGCTTCTTCTCTGGAGTTGAACATCTTGTAGGTTCCTTGCAAACATGGGAATTCATGAAGCCATAGGGCTGATGCCTGCTGTTCTACGGCGTCACGCAGGACGCGGCGGGACCAAATCATGTGGGAAGTGGTGGTGACAATGCAGACCCACGTGGGAACACTGCGCGTCACGCATGTTATTGTCGTGCACGGCACATAAACACTACGAGATAAGGTGTAAATATGTCAGTTCGTGACAATGCGCACCATTTTCGGTCACAAATTGCTTGCCAAGTGTGTAATTTGTGTGTAAACAGAACGCACTTTTTAGGCGTGCCATAAATAAATAAATGATGAAATAAAATAAATGACATGCGTTGCCATGGCAAATGACGGGCAAGTGTAAACACCGCTTATGGCTTTTAAGGAAAAGTGCCCTTTTTTTAGGTGCGCCCCATTACGTGCATTCTTAGCTGCCTCTTTTTAGCTGTTTTTATATCTTTAGAACACACAGAAAAGAGAAAGACGTGTGTGTTCATGTCTCACATAAGGATTGTGGATGATGGGCAACGATGGCAGCCTCAAGTGGAACATAGCTGATACTAATGGAGAGCTTTCACGCTTTTTGAAACGTGTTCATGCAGAACGCAGACGCTTCTGCAGTGTTCTACCATGTTTTCCACCAGCACTCACGTGTTCTATAAAAGTGCTTTATTTCAGTGGAGGAATATTTGGAAGTGGAGCAGCTATGCAATATGTTCATGTTGGATGTCCTTCCGCACAAAAACAAACAATGAAAGACCCCACTGAAATATTTGTTACTCTTTTTTTTAAACAAATTAAGCACAATAGAAATGAATGAATTAGTTTTGAAAACAGTACAGGTCCTTTTTTCATGTTTCATTGTATTTTTAGAAGGTGCGAAGGGCAATTAAAACCTGCTATAATGTATGAGGCCATGTCTCCCTCTGGTGGAAGGGTTCGGTACTGCAAGCTCTAATGTGCTGTCGCCCATTCGGACGCGTTGACTGTGTGAAAGCTTAAGAAAAGTTCTGAAGTAACAAAATAGGACTCCAGTGTCCCATGTGGTTAAATGCTAAATATAAATAATAAAATACATACCTTACAGCTGCATTTGTACACTTGCGTCCATGGAATTGCCCTTCACCGGCTTTGAGCTGACCTTCATCGTCGCCGCCTTCGTCATCTTCTCCCTCTTCAGCATCGCTTCCGTCTGCATCCGGCCAGACAGAGCTCGGCCAGGTACAGCTGCTGTGGTTTGTTCAACACGCCACTCCTGCAACGACACGCCCTTACCGTATGTGTGCACTTTCTTCCAGAGGTGCGCGTCGGCAAGGCTGTGAAGTGGACCGGGACGCAGGGAGCCATCAGCAGGCAGGCCACGGCCGAGATGGAAATCAAGCATTAGAAGACTAGACGCCTTCTCTGCCGCTCCAATAAAAACAAACACTGGAAATGAACACACTTTTGATAAAGTCACCTATCATCTTCATGTCTGCTTTTGGAAAATTGGGCCGATGTGAGGGAATTATGACGTCATACCGATAAATCCCACAGCATTAAAAATGGCTCCGATTCACCTTAATTTAAAAAAAAAAACGCTGCAATCCGGCGAGATGCTGGGCCACGCCAGGTGGCTCCTCCCCCTCCTTTCTCTGGTTCTCCTGATAGTAGTGATGTGCTTGTAGTCATGTCATCATATTTCATTAATATTTCATTAGGGCAAATCAACAACACCTCATTTCTTCCAGCCCTTCTTACCTCCGCGTGTGCACAAACCACACTTACATCCACATTTCAAAAGGTTCATCGGTCATCGGTATCATATCGGTCTTGAGAAGCAGAAAGTTAGTTGGTATCATTTTGGGAAAAAAAAAAGATATCACAGAGTAGTAGGGCCACACTGAAAAGAAAAAAAAATCTCAAAAATCTTTTTGAGATTTTGAGAATAAAGTAAAAAAGTACATTTAGGAGAAATAGGAGGTAATATTAGGTGTCTTACATATTTCAATACGTCCTAACAGGCATTGCCTGAGACAGCTTTGAAAAGGGGGACTTATGTGATCTTTGGCTTTGGGCAAAGGTCATATTACCACTTTTTTTTTGTACATTTCCGACTTTATTCTCGTAGATTTACGACTTCATTGTCATAACTGTAGAACTTTTTTCTTGTAAATTTTCGACATTTTTTGTGAATTTCTGACTTTTATTCTAGTAAATGTAGGACTTTATTTTTGTAAATTTACAACTTTTTTCTCGCAAACGTATGACATCAATTTACGACTTTTATTTGAGTAAATGTAGGACTTTATTCTCGTAGATTTACGACTTCATTGTCATAACTGTAGAACTTTTTTCTTGTAAATTTTCGACATTTTTTGTGAATTTCTGACTTTTATTCTAGTAAATGTAGGACTTTATTTTTGTAAATTTACAACTTTTTTCTCGCAAACGTATGACATCAATTTACGACTTTTATTTGAGTAAATGTAGGACTTTATTCTCGTAGATTTACGACTTCATTCTTGTAAATGTACAACTTTTTTTCTCGTACATTTTCGACTTTTATTCTAGTAAATGTAGGACTTTATTCTCATAGATTTATGACTTTATTCTCGTAAATTTACAACATTTTTCTCAGAAATGTACAACTTTATTCTTGTAAATGTACAACTTTTTTTCTTGCTAATTTGTGATTTGTTCTTGCAAATTAGTGATTTTTTTCTTGTAAATTTACAACTTTATTCTCATACATTTATGACTTTTTTTCGGAAATGTATTAATTTTATTCTCGTAAATTTCCCACTGTCTTTTGTAAATTTCCGACTTTTATTCTAATACAGTCAAACCTGTCTTAGCGGCCACCTTTAAAGAACGGCCACCTGCCTATAGCAGCCACTGAAAAATCCCCCCCAGCAAATTTACATGTTATAGACCCTGTGTATAGCAGTCACCTGTCCAACGCGGCCAGCGGCCAACCATTTTGTCTCCCTTGGTCAATATCTGCCTGCATATAGCGGCCAAATTACCAACTCAAGTAGAAGCTTCATGCACGAAAAAAGTTTCGTTTTTCAATCAATGAAGGCGTTGTGTGTAGACTTTAATTAGTGAGTCCTAGCTCAGTCACAATCATTCACAAGATCCACACAAACTGTCAGTTGTTCCACATAAAAAAGCCGTCTTCTTTTGAGCTTGCTACTTCCTGGTCAAACATATAACTTTAAGAGCATTTGCACCAAAACATTACCGCAAAGTAGGCTGGGAACAAGACGTGCTCCCAGAGACGCTATACAATAAAAAAAAAACATATGCTAGCATGCATGTGGCAGCGGGAGCAAAACTGAGTTCCGTTGTACTTAACTGAAGTATTTTATCAGTTATCAGTTGTTATTAAGCCTCTAGCTTCCTTTTAGTAAGTAAAAACCTTGGCTATGATTGCACTACATTGTCATGTAGACTTACAAAGTACACTTGGAAGAACAAGAGGTGAATAAATGTATTGCAACTGATGTGAAACTGATGAGGGGTAGGATTAAATAAGCTTTGCTTCTTCCTACTCCTTTTTGGACATGCAAAACTAAATTGTACTATGTGATGTGCTACTGTTTGACTCATGCATGTTCAGGATGAATTAAAACCATGAACCATGATAATAACAAGCCTACACAGCAAATTGAGGAGTGTTAATTTTTTGGTGTTGATGAGAATCTTGAAGTTGGAGTGTGAATTTTACACTATTTGGAGTTGATCTAACACTGCATTTTCTTACAAATGTTAAATTTAACACTGGATCATGAAAGTGTTGTAGTTAAAATGGAGTGTTGAAAATGTTCAAATCTTGTTAGTGTCACAATAAAGACGTTCAACACTTCCACACTCCATTTAACACCTAACAGTGTTCACTGTCTTAAGCTCCGCCCACGGACATTTCATTTAGACTCCACCCCTCACTTCCCGTTGCTGAAATGAAAAGCAGATGGAAGAAGTTGACAATTAGGAATCATTTTGCATCAGTAGGTAAGTGAACGTTTAAATACTGTAGATGAACTAATGAATTGTGTTGTACCTTGTTTACACATAAAAAACGTTAGTTTTTGATGTGATATTTAAGACTAATAAACTGAGGCAGCTGTTTCCACCCAAAGCCTTTGCTAATGTTAGCTCGTGTTTTTGCTAAGTTATATTTTCTATTTAGTGTTGCTGTGAGCTGAATCGGCACTGCCTGTGCAACATTTGGCAAAGTAAGTGAACGCTACGTTATATCTTCATTTTTAATGAGCTAATGGCTAACTAGCTAATTGGCACGAGGAGCCCCCACATGTAGACCTGCTGGCCCCCAGCAAAGGACTTGATATGCTGTACAAGATACAAGATATCAAGGTTGGGCAACTGTAATTGTTACTTTAACTTAAAAATAATTGTCAGGCATGTGTTGGAAGTGAACTACACAATTTTTTTTTAGAATGATGCATCTTTATTTTTCTTCTTGATTCACAGAAAACCTTTGCTGGAGTCTTACATGAATGTGGTAAGTAATATCTTTTTTTTTTTAATCAAGGCATAATAAGCCCTGCAACTGTGGCAATTCCATATTTATTTTATTGGTTTAGTAGGATGTTTTATATTATTATTTTATTTATTCTTATTCTCAGAGGTGGATGGAGATGTGTAGACTCCACTATCCCTTCACCCCAGTTATCGCCAGTTGGTGCGAGCCTCCACTCTTGCCAACTACATCCCATTCATCAGGTTCGACAATTTATCCTTCAGCCCACAAGAGGAACCCAACAGAACCAATGGATCAGGATGAAGCATGACAGGTAAGCTTTGAGCAAATAAATGTAAAATTAATATTATCAATGATACATAGTGTTTTTATGCATGACATTGTTTTATTGAAAAATCCTCTTGAATTCCCATGAACACACTATATATCATTTTAATATTTTTGGAACAAAGTCCGTGGTGTTTTGAGGGCCAATCCGAAAGGTGAGGAAATCTTCAAGGAGTGCACCAAGACTGAAACACTAACCGATGCAAGGTGTAAACAGATGGTGAACATCCTGGTTGCAGATATGATGGAGCTGCATGGGTAAGAAGAACTTCCCCCTTTCCATTAGAACAGTCATTCCATGTAAGACCATGTACTGTGGGAATGGTTCTATCTGTGATCATTAACTATGATTTGTTTTGAAAGGAGAGTTCCGCCATCATGTGTGATGAGAAATTACGCCCTGAGAATTGTGACTTGTTTTCCATACCTCAAAGATCCATTTTCCAAACCTGGATATGCAAGTGTCTTTTCAATGTAAAACCCAAAGTACTGTTTTTGTTTTTCCTTTAGGTGTGTTTGTATTCAAATCTTGTTTCAAATATGTTCATAGGATGCTTAGCTTAGCCGCAGTGGCTCAAGAGGTAGAGCAGGTCGTCCAGAAATCGTAAGGTTGGTTCGATCCTTGCGCCCAGTCACTGTTGTGTCCTACATGGCTCTCAAAGCCGTTCCAAGACTGTTTCTTCATGATGGTCCAAAAACCAGAGGAGAATATCTGTTAACTGGTCAACAGCTGTTTGGTGAGGAGTGCAAGGAGGCACTATCTACAATAAGACATTCAACCGATGAATCCATGGTCAAAGAAGATGAGAGCAACTTTCCAGTATCGACAGAATATGATCCAAGCGGAAGATGTATCATCGTCTGTCCTTGATGTGTTCACTCGCTTCCTTGATGTTCCAGGATTGGTAAGGAAATCTTTAGTATTTAGACTAGTTCAGTATTAGATTACCCATTACATCAACCATTTGTAAACCTGTAGGCCTACAGGATATGAAATATTCATGTCTTGTTTCTAGATTGACCAGGATTTCTCAATGATGTTTGCTGATGAAGTATCTCAGAGGTTCCTGGCTAAGTGGTCAACTGTCTTCAAAGCAAAAGTCATTGCAGACTTCAAGACTCTCCCGCAAAAGCGGAACATCGATGAGTTGCTGTCAGGAACTGAACCTCAACCTGATGACAGCTGTGGTCAGTAGAAACAGTTCTGTATTACGCAAATAACTTCAAATATTTTTTCCCAGCTGTTTTAAAAATGATTTTTTTCCTTTTAGGCTGGGGCAGTGATACATCCTCCATCATTCTACTCCTGCATCTGCTCCCTCTGACCTCTAGAGGCCAGGAAAAAAACCCAGCAAAGATCAGTTTGTCAAGCAGCCAACCATCTTCTCAGACATCTTAAGGTATGCAAAGGTCCATTTTTACATATCAAAATATGATTTCTGTCTAAAAGCATTCATTTTAGGTTGCAGATGTTCTTGAATCGGCTAATTGCGTTGATTCAATGTCGTATTCGTAATAAGGTGTGCTAAACGCCTGAGAAATGGAAACCATGCAAAGGGGTTTTAATTGTTGTTGTTGCCCTTTTCACCCACAGGAAGGAGCCAGTGTGACCCCCTTCCATGACTGTTGACACAAGACAACCATTTCTCCTCTGCATCAGTGAGCGAAGGTGACATCCAGAGGGTTTGCATGATTGACCAAAAGCCGATTACATGCAAGGCACATACATTTATTGCAGCTTTTGATGAACTGTTCAAAGCTCACTATGTCTTCAGTCTCTCATATGGTTAAAAATGGATAAGAGCAAACATTTGGGTCTGAATGCTGCCCAGTCATGGTGTCTTCTATGTAACACTCCACTTATATTTGGTGATGTCATTGAAAGGAAGAATGATCACTGGAACTTCCTCCTCCTTTTGATGCAGATTGTCAACATACCTGTAGTGTTCTCCTACACCATAACTGATGGAATGATCCTTTACTTGAAACATCTGATAAGTGACCACCACACTCGGTACAAAGCATTGCTGCCTGGTAAGAAGTTGATTCCCAAGCACGGCTTGATGATACACTATCCAAGACGCATACAAAAAATTGGCCCTCTTTTCCAGACGTGGTGAATGCGTTTTTGAAGCCAAACACAATTTTTTCAAAAGGCGTGGTTAAAATTTTTAAAAATCTCAGCCGTTTGTCGTGGCCTTTCACTATGAAAATTATTATTTTAGAAGATTTGAATTTGGCCCTACATCAAAAACAATCTGCAACTTGAAAGGAGGGGAGGAGCGTGGTCAGGTATGTCTGCAAGCATCCTCCAAATGTGTCAAGTACCAACTGGGTGAGAAGTTACGGTATAGAGTACCATGTTGGTGTGTTCATATGTACTGGATGTAGCTTTGATCTACCTGTGTTCAAGAAGATCTGTGATATAATAAAACACAAAGAATGTGCTTTCATAATAGCTGTAATGTAGAAACAATGTACTATGATGACCTGTTTAACGCGTACTGCATAGAAGACCAAATGCTTGAGTTTTCTGTCATGTTTAAATGAACTGACTCATTTCAGACCATTTGACAAGCAGTGCTCTAATGACAAGTGTCAAGGAGCATACATACTGTAGTGCCTGCTGTTATTTAAGCTACTGTCTGTTGGAAATGAAACGTTTTTGAATAAAATGTATGAAGCAGTCAACTAGTCATTTTTAAAAAAAATTTAAATTTTATTTTGAAGTAGTATATTAACACTTTTATAGTGTTAATGTTGCAACTCCTTTTGAGAGTAAAATGACACTATAAGAGTCACTAAATGACTCTTAAGAGAATTAATTTGTGACACCTCACACTAGTGTTAAAAAAATTCAACACCGGTTGGTGTCGAGGAGTGTTAAATTTTAACTATATAAATAGTTAATATTGACTCTACAATGGTGTAAAAATGGCTACACTTTCAAAAGTGTTAAAATAACTGTGCAGGCCTTGCTAGCCAACCAGTTAAACAGTTCCCGAAAGGAGATGAAAGAGGCAGGTCTTTCTTCTTTAGCCTTTATAGGATTTTGTGAAACTGTAATACAATACAGAACTTAAATAAGAACAGAACAATAAAACTCTCTTGAATCTTGAATCACAAAGGTTGGCCACATGTAGAATTAACAACAAGAATAAAGTTAAAGCTCCATAGGCAAAAATACCAAAGGGAAAGCTGGCTTAGCCTACTAGGGGTACACCAGCTACCATTGCACAAGACTACTTAATATGAAAAAACACAAACTGCACTTACAGACGTTGCTTTAGCTGTAGGAACAAGGAAAGACAGGGTAGTGTAACTGGAAACCGAACATGAAGGGCAGGAGTGGAAGTATTCACTGAGAAAAAGTCAATGAGAGCAGCGATAGGAATAGACAACTGACGAGTCACGTTAACGTAATGTTGAGAAAAAAGAGAAAATGACCCGTATGTACAATAGGGACCATTGCTTAATACGTCCACAAGGGGGTGCCATTACACAAGAAAACATAGGCTCTGCTCAGGAGACTGAACAATAACACTTTGTAGAGTGGACCCCATGGGACACTTTGAAAGTGTTGAGATTAACTCCTACAGTGTCAATTTAGTCCTGCTGAATTTGCTGTGTAGTAGTGCTGTACAACTTTTATCAGCAGTCCGCAGTGCCCTCTACTGGTCAACATTATTATTATTATTATTTTTTTTCCCTTTTTTCCTCCACTGGTCAACATTCAAACAGGACGTCAACCTGTCTATAGAGGCCACCTGTCTATAGGGGCCACTTTTGCAGACTCCCTCTAGTGGCCGCTATAGACAAGTTTGACTGTACATGTAAGACTTTATTCTCGTAGATTTACAACTTTATTTTCATAAATTTACAACTTTTTTCTCAGTAATGTTTGGTTTGGTTTCGTTTATTTGAACATGAAGGTTCCAATGGAATACATCTCATGAAACATTCTTTCACACTTCCACATGTCCAAAAGGAGCAGGAAGAAGCAAAGCTTATTTAATCCTACCCCCCAACTATTCTACATCTATTACAGTACATATTATTCACTTCCTGCTTTCCATGTCATGTTTTCTGTGATAGTCAGAATAATACATAATAGATATCGGTAAGATATCTCTCCCCCCCCCCCCCCCCCCAAAAAAAAATATATATATATATATAGTTATTTGAATGTGTATATTGTATTGTTTTTGAATGTGCTCATCTCTGTACATTGTTTGAGTTCCTTACTCAATCCCTTCCATCATTTAATTCCACATACAGAAATGCTGTGGCTTTTCAGCGTAGTTCTGGCATATAAATGTTTTAATTTTCATTTTCCTCTAACATCATATTTCTCCTCTCTGATTGAGAAATACTGTATGAGGTTTTTGGGTAACAAGTTATTATTAACTTTATGCATTATTCTAGCGGTTTGAAAGAATACAAAATCTGCTAATTTTAATATCTGTGATTTTAAAAATAAAGGTTTGTATGTTGTCTATACTTGGTATCATGAATGATCCTCACTAATATGTGATATTAAAAATAAAGGTTTGTATGTTGTCTATACTTGGTATTATGAATGATCATCACTAATATGTGATATTAAAAATAAAGGTTTGTATGTTGTCTATACTTGGTATTATGAATGATCCTCACTAATATGTGATATTAAAAATAAAGGTTTGTATGTTGTCTATACTTGGTATTATGAATGATCATCACTAATATGTGATATTAAAAATAAAGGTTTGTATGTTGTCTATACTTGGTATTATGAATGATCATCACTAATATGTGATATTAAAAATAAAGGTTTGTATGTTGTCTATACTTGGTATTATGAATGATCCTCACTAATATGTGATATTAAAAATAAAGGTTTGTATGTTGTCTATACTTGGTATTATGAATGATCCTCACCATCTTTTTTGCAGTACAGTGAGTGAGTGAAGATTGCTTTTGTAATTATTTCCCATATCTCCACACAATACATTAAATATGTATATGTATATGTATATGTAAATACTAAGGAACAGTTGTACAAATTTACAACTTTATTCTTGTAAATTACAACTTTTTGCAAATTTGTGATTTTTTTAATGTAAATGTACGACTTCTTTCTTGTAAATGTATGAATTTTATTCTCGTAAATGTACAACCCTTTTTCTTGTAAATGTATAACTTTTTTCTCGTACCTCATAAATTGATGACTTTTTTTTCTCATAAATGTACAACTTTTTTTTGTAAATTTCCTACTTTTATTCTCATAAATATAGGACTTTATTCTCATAAATATACGACTCTTTTCTAGTAAATTTACAACTTTTTTTCTCGCACCTCATACATTTACAACTTTTTTCCATACATGTACAACTTTTTTCTGGTAAATGCATGAATTTTGTTATCGGAAATGTACGACCCTTTTTCTTGTAAATTTACAACTTTTTTCCATACAGTTACAACTTGATTCTAATAAATTTACAACAACTTTTTTTCTCATAAATGTACCACTTTATTGTGATACATTTAAGATTTTTTTTGTGGGCCTGAGGGCAAACTGAGGTTGCTCCTGCTCTGCGGGATCCATGGACTGGGTAGGAGTATTCTGTCACGCCGGTACGGTGCGAAAATAAGAGTCCGAATGCACCGCGGCAAAAAGGGCACTAACAAGTACCAGAGAGACAGGTGAGTGGGAAGGCTAGAAGCGTCCAAACGCAGGAATACTCCTAAACCTTCCTGAAGCAGCTGAGGTGAATAAATGGAAGTGCTGATGGAACGCAGCCGCTCTCGTCCAGTAGCTCCGCCCGCCTCAGGAAAACTAGCATCTTTCATTGAGGCTGTACGACAAAGTTCCGATGGTGAGAACACACAACTGCAGCGGGCACATCAAAAGGTCTTTTTTCAAACACCCCCCCCATAATAATCCATCACGTGACACCCTTGTTGCTAGGCAGGATTCATGGGCACACGCCAGCCAACGCTCTGTCCTTCCAAACTGAGGGCCAAAGGTGTCATGGCCCCCACACAGCATATACAAGAAGGACACAAGGTCAAATATATGTACAGCATGTAGTGTCATGTTTGGAGATAATGAAATACTGTAAGTAAGATGACACGGATGTGCGGAAACACGTCCGCTTTGTCTCTTCTTCCGTCACTGTGACTCACGAGGACCCAGGAAGCTGTTTCCCACACACGGAACCCCGCGGGTTCTCTGGTTCTTTGTCCCGTCATGTCCCTGCAAAGCCACGCCCCCCACTCTTATGCATTCATGTGGAAATAACAAGCGCCGGGAAGGCGTGGGTGAGTCTTGTGTGGGCGTGTAACGTGCGGCAGCCTATGAAAAGCAGCGTGTGAGCCCCACAGAGGGGCCCCACAACACGCCTGGGACATCGTGCTGATCATCTCCACGCTCGCTTACTTGCTCCACATGTTGAAAATGCTTCAACAAACTCTGCTGCTCGCGTCCCTCCTGGCGCTCGCCTCCGGTGCGGCTACGGCGGCGGGCGGCCGGGGGAAGTTCCGCCTCCAAGGCACCATGAAGTGCACCTGGGTGGCTCGAGAGCGCAACCGAGACCAAGACAAGGTGAGGGTGTCGGTGAAGTGCGAGGACCCGGTGGCGCGCATCCACGGCGGGGTGACCGACATGGAGTGCGCCTACGAGGGGAGGCCGCAGAGCTGCCCGGCCTACCGCTCCGACCCCAAGAGCTTCTGGAAGCAGGTGGGGCGCTCCTTCAAGAGGCTGAAGGCGAGCGTGTGCCTGGATGAGACGGCGCCGGTGAGGGCCAGCGCGTGCAAGCGAGCCCCCCGTGACGCTCACTTCAGGCTGGACATCAGCAGCTCCGTCAGCGCCGCACAGTCCGGAGGGATCGATCTCCCGCCGGGCCCGACTCGCCCCGGCTCCGTGACGGCAGGCCCGCTCGGACCCACGCCCTGCCCCGAGACCCAGAGGCGGGCAGAGGAGTACTGCGGCAGCACCTGGGCCAACCTGTGCACCTTCTTCATGTCTGTCCTGCAGAAGGACGCCTGTTAGGACACTCGCTGCTTGATGATGTTTCTCTGCTTGCTTTCTTGGAAACACACAGCAGTCTTTCTTTCCAATATGGATTTGATATTTAATACAGAGTAGAATTTCTATTGTACGTCAAAGTGTATCAATAAACTTCTCATAATCCCAAACGCTGTTTTTGGGCTCATTTCTCACGCATGTGTCTGATTGTTCGGAAGTCTGCCTCACAACAGGCGGCCACGTGGTCTGCTTGCTCGCTAAAACGTCATGTCTGTTGTTTTCAGGTTTCATAATAAATCCCATTTTGGGGTTTGTCTGGTTAAGAACGCCGCAACACATTTTCATTGGCCTCGGGGGCAGTTGGTGATTGAGCCCTTTAAATTCTGCCTAGCAACAAGTGGCTACGCTGCTCCTCGTGTATGGAGTATCGATCTTATTGATACTGCCCGTCACTACTTTGAGGCTACGGGAGTGATGCGGGTGACACGTGCGTCCGTCATGGCTGTAGTGAGGCGGGGCCCCCCGGGTAGGCGCGGTGTACTGTCCGGGGGGACGTGAGAGGCGGGGAGGACTTTAATATTAGTGCAAACCTGCCAGCATGTATGAATTTGTCATCAGTCAGGCTGGGCCGTCATTTTTCTATACCGGTATAAATTCTTCCAACAATAAGAACATGACACACACAAGACTTATACTTCGTGTTGCCAACTTGGAGATTTTGACGCCAACCTGGCAACATTCCAACCCAATTGCCCAGTTGCTATTACATATATTCACCAGAAGAGGGTGCTACTCTCGAAGCACACGGAGTCATGTAATGCGAGCCATCAAATAAACACAAATAATCTGTTATTAGCTGTTCAGTTGTGCTCATGTAAAAAAGTCAAATAGCCAACGTGTGATGGGAAAACTTTGAGAGCCGCTGGCCGAGATAAAATATTATTATATTTTGATGAAATTATGGCCAATTTTAAATTGACAAGCCAATAATCAAGTTTATTTGTAATTCTAAAAAGTAATTAAGGTGGTTTTACTCTACATTTTTGTCTCTCCTAAGTAGAAATGCTTTTTTCCTACAGCATTTTACATCATGCAAATGATATGTAAATCAAAATATGACGTCAACTAGCGCCTTCTCGACAGCCAATAGCTACTTTTCTTACTGAAAAGATGGCAACCATGCTTGTACCAGTGTCGTGAGAAACATGGCGCTTTAGATGGCAGTCTCGGCAACTCGCTCGCTTGTGTGTGTTTTTTACACTTAAAAAAAAACTTCATATTGCTTCTCCGCTGGTCACAAATAGCAGAGACGAACTTTTACATAGTTATCACCTATCCAGCCAACTGTTTTCTCCGAGCCGGAGAGGTTCGTAGAGAGTTAGGTCAGTGTAGCAACAGCTGTCTGTGGAGTTTTGGAGACAAACGTCGCCATTGTCGGGAAGACGAGTCAGTACACTCATGAGGCTAAGTTTGACTCACGGGTTCATTTAACAACCTTACCTTACAAACTTTATCACACAACAACCAACACTCAAAGGTAGCTTTCAAATATGCAAGACAAATACCAATACGAGTTTAAAATAAGAAATAAATGCTATTTTAAGTCGAACCCACAATCCATTGCTTCAAGCAGAGACGTTCATTGGCCGATGGGCTGACCGCTGCCGGGCCACCAGAGGGACCTCATTGTGGATACAAGGGAGTGTGTACATAGACATACGCCGCATGGAGTGGGTTTGTCCCACTGATCTGTATTATATATCTGGATAGCTCGTACGTCACACCCGCCCGTGCAAGCCGCTGAAGCCACAGAGTAGTAAGATGGCGTATCTTACTACTCACATCTCGACTACATTCGCACAGCGTTCATAGTGTACAAAGCAGATGAAGAGGCTCGCAGAACATTTATATTTTAAATTAAAAAGCGGGGAGATTCTCCCATTCCTTCAAGTAACGCCACCTTCGTCCCTTAAAGAAATACATATATCATGATATAACAAAAAAGTACGTACATTTCTGCTATTTAGCTATTATAGAGCTATATAAACGTATCAATTCTGGACATACATCTAATCAGAGGAATTTTACACGATCGAAAATATCTGAGAGATCGACAGTGCAAAACCCTTAAATTATCGATCATAAATCTACATTTCAATCATACTTACAGGTGAAATGTTCGTTCACAGCCTTTGAACTGGAGATTTGTTCAGTTAATAGCTGCACATGCAGGCATCTTAAGGCAATTCGAATTAATAAAATAAGTTCACCACGAATGCAAAAGCTTGTCGAGAAGTGTTTCTTGCGAGTAGCAATATGGCGGCCGCGTATAGCGCCAATGAGCTATCCAGATATATTATACAGATCAGTGGTTTGTCCACTGCTGCGAGATACGTCAACGTCGTCGCCATATTGGATGGGTCAGGCTGCGCTGTAAATGAATACAAGCCAGTGTACTTACTTTCATAAAGCGCCTTTCTACAAAGAAATGTAAGTGAATTCCTCTCGTTTAAACATTCACACATGCACTAATATACTTGGGAAACAGTTAGGAACCAAAAACAACACACTGTACAAAAACAATCACATCGTTTGTTCAAGCACCAGACTTGATGGCTTTTATTCCAGCGTTGTATTATATGTATTTGTACATATAATACAACGCTGCAATAAAGCGTTGTAGCAATAAAGCACAGCGTTGAATGATCTCACAACAGGAACAATAATCCCTCATAAAAATCTCTAATAAAGAGACGGGCTACTGTTGCAGCCTCTATCAAGATGGCAACCAACTTTTTTTCATGGCTGCCTTGACTAGATTTTAATTTTTTTTAAATGACTTTAGTTATTATTTTATTTTTACATTTATTTCTTTGCTGTGTTGACTAGTGTTGGAAGAAAAACAATGAGTTAAAAATGTGCTAGTTCATAACACTGCAACAAACGTTATCATGGGCTTATGGGGCAGTTGCGATTGAGCCCTATGAATTCTGCCTAGCAACAAGCGGCTTCCTTGCTGCGTCTCCCTTAGCTTAAAACACACCCCCACACGCACACACATACAATAAGTGTACGGACCCACGAGGAGTATCAAGCACATCAATCAGGGATGTTGTTGTACTTCAGACAGAGGAGTAAAAGCGGATGCGTCTCGGAATGTTTGGACAGATTTGGACAAGACGGGACACGTCACCAGCTTATGACTCACCAAATGATAAGAAATGTTTTCCTTCCGTAATTCTTTTCCACCAATACGAAAAGCACGATGGCAAAGCATCCGATTCCAAGGGCCGCTCCTTCAACATTTACCGAGTCGACACAGATGAAAGGTGAACAAAGGTTGGCAAGGCGGGACGTGCCGCTTCCCGTCTTCCTGTGGGACAAAAACCTCTACTTTGGACACCAGTGCGTTTGTCTTAAAGCTCAAGGACGCATTCCAGCCCCGCCACACCAAGTCTTTGTCGTTTTGGCACGAAGTCAGAGCAGCGTACTTGATGAGGAACCCCTGTGGCCCAAGCTGACCCCCACACCCTCCTTTTGGGACCTCCCTATTTATTATTTGTTGGTACTTGCTTGTCATGCTATTTCATAATTGATCTATATCTGTTTTCATACGCCATTGCATGTATTCTGTGTATGTGAATGTTTTTGTTGATGCTATTCAGTGCTTGGCGCGAACTTAGCTGGAATAAAATGAAGCTGCTCTGTCTCCCCCTAGAGGCCCAAACTGGACCCTGCACGTTCACGTGTCCAACAAAGAAAGTAGATTTGTACTTCATCCATTGAAATGTTTATTATTGAGTTAATTGGCTCCGTGCAAAGACAAACGTGTGATGGAATCATTAAAGACATGATTAGTGGAGCAAAGAGTGAAATGTTAGCTACCTCTCAAAGACGTTAATTGGGATCCTGGTTTCAAAAACAAACTTCTGTTGCGGTAATTGACTTCGTACGAGATAATGGCGCCGGTCTCCCGACGCTGTGGGGGGGTGGAGGCTCCGCTGTTGTCGTGGTTACGTGTCATCCCCGCCACAGAGAAGCAGTAAGGCCTTGCGGTAGTCACCACCGGTGTCACCCTGCAACAAAAACCACAACATTTGAATGGGAAATGATGCTCATCTCTTTTACTTTCACTACTTTGCTGGGTCACTAGGGGGTGCTTGATTGTTTGGGGGCGAAAAAAGGGCAACCGTGACGTCTTTCCGGTGAAAAAAGGTTCGAGAGTTGGTGGGAAAAGTTTGTACTTGTAACAATAATACAAATAAATATCAATGATTAGGATTGTTATGTTTACATTTATGTTTATTGTGACACTGATAGTTACACAGCACCTGTATGTGTGTGTGTGTGTGTGTGTGTGTGTGTATACCTTGATCATTGAGTGGAGGGAGCATGCAAACATCCTCCTGAACTCAGCTCTGATGTCCAACATGTCCACCTCACTACGAGTGGCCATCACACGGATCAGAGTGTTGTCGTCCGTTCCTGCACCCTGGAGACAAACCAACATCATGACTTTAAGCCAAGCATGATCTGCTCCAATCTACACACCACGGATCAACACGTTAAGAACGGTTGGAAGATGCCAAGAATGTACATGCTGGATCTTAAGGAGGTTCTACGTAGAGCTCCAACATGCAAAAAGGAGAAATGGGAGTGAGGCAAAAAAGAAGCTTTCACGTGAAATAGGCTGTTCATCAGCTGATCAAACGTTGAAGAGCGCAGCTCAAAAAAGCCTAAAATAGAAATAAAATGATGAAAAAAGGAGTGAGTAATGAGTAGCTGTGCCATTCTTGTTGATGAGGTGAGAAATGGCTTTGGGCATGCTTGATGCCAGTGTTTCCAGGAGGCTGGTGGGAATGTTGCTCCAGGTGCTAAAGATGGCTTCACTGTCTGGAACTCATGTCCATGTTTGGAAATCCATCCCCAAGAGTGAGCTTATTCCTCTTTGTGAAGTGCAGCGTTGTCCTGTTGAAAAGCCAGTCATCACCACACAGACGAGGGCCTTCAGTCATGAGGGATGCCCCCTGCAACACCTCCACATAGACGGCTGCCGTTTGACGCCCCTGCGCAACCTGAAGCTCCATTGTTCCATTGAAGGATCATGATGGTGGAAAACATCTCAGGTGGGATCTCCTTGTCATGCTAGTAACGCTGGAAGCCATCAGGACCGTCAAGGGAGAATAAAACTTTCTTCCACCTTTCAATGTCCCATGTTTGGTGCTCTCTTGAAACGGCCAAATGAAGATGGGTTTTTCTTAAAAGCCTTTTCTGATGGTTATTGGACGGCACTCGGCACCACTAACAACCTTCATTTGGGCCCAGGATGGTCCCGTGTCTTGATGGACAGCCAATGGGATCCTCCGGCTCGTTTTTTGGGTCTACCGCTCGACTTCTTTGTTCCATGAGCTTCAGGATGTGTGAAGATGTTTGGAATGACTGTCTTGCTGCGTCTTTTTCTGCCTTTGCCATCAAGAGGTCATGACAGTGTGAATACCTGACACTAAATCACATTCAAGCCACATTTATGCCAACATTTTGTCTTTGAAAGGCTTTTGATGAACAGCCTATTGCACTTGAATGCTTCTTTTTTGTCTCACTCCCATTTCTTCTTTTTGCATGTTGAAGCTCTGCTTTGAACCTCCTTAACTCATTCTATACCAAAGACATATTTATACCTTTTAAGGAACCCCAACGCCCGACCCCAAAGACACATTTTTTTTACATTTAAACGTTTACATTTCATCTATGTGAGCGATATCACTCATGGATGATGGGCATCGTATGGGCAGCATAAAACCCTGATGGGAGCATCCCAAGCATATACTGCAGTGTTACCTTCATGGCGTAGTAGAGAGTCTCAGCAAAATAGGCTGGAACGCTCCTGGCACACTTGACTTGAAAAAGGACAAACAAACGGACGATAGTCAACAAGGATCGTTATGGACGAAGCGCTCGTTGTTTAGGGTGTGCGTCGGTACCGACGGCCAGCAGCAATGCTCTGAGGCTTCCGGACGTCTCCCTCTTGATGCTCTCCTCCATCTCGTAGCCGGACAGCTTCATGTACGCCTCAAACACTGCAAAGCAACACAACACAAGTCAGGCTGCACCTTTCCCTTACACACACACACACACACACACACACACACACACACACCTTTCCGGAGATGCTCGGCGCTGCGGTTTCCCAGGATGGTGACGAACGTTTGCTCATCGGTGCCATACTTCTGCTCGCCGGCCTTGAAGAGGACCTACGCCGACAACAACGCCACTTTCATGTGCAGTCGTGTGAAACAACGAGCTTCTACTCCTCAAGCGCTGCACGCAACAGAAGATGTGTCAAAAAGTGCACCCCCACTGTGTTTCCTGTGCGATGACGCTTCGGACAAACCCACCGCATGGCGGTGCTGTTCTTAAACCCCAAGGTTTGACGCCATCAGGAAATTTCTCAAAAAGCTCCACGCCCTCAACAAGGGGGCGGGGCTCGGCAACTACTTGTTCGGAAGTCATTGATCATTTGTGTAATGATGATAAAACTTTGAGGATATCTGGGTGACGTGTATGCTGATGTGACTTCCAAAGCATTTTAACTACGCCCCGTAAGGGGCGCCACTACCGCCATTTCCGGTCACGGCAAAATAAAAGCGTGCTGGCGGATGTACCCGTTTTTTCACAGGATTGGATGCACTTCTAAAGTTCCATATGCTATTTGTCCCTAATGATGCACTCTGCACATGTACATTTCTACTGAGGTGAAAATAGACATCACATGCCTCAGTGGAACCATGTGATTCCACCCAGCCAATCAGCCATAGACATATCAAATACGGGATAGAAATAACGACAAGGTGGCATCGTTTAATAATGACTT
The DNA here is from genome assembly GCF_027744805.1 of Dunckerocampus dactyliophorus. NCBI lineage: Eukaryota > Metazoa > Chordata > Actinopteri > Syngnathiformes > Syngnathidae > Dunckerocampus > Dunckerocampus dactyliophorus. Next base: position 1,903,294 of record NC_072824.1, read on the forward strand.
GTTGACATGATTCTCAACCACAAATGGTGGCTGTGGTTCCATGAAACAACCAGAGGGGGCTTTAGTGAGAGGCTTGAAGTAGACTCCAAACAGAAGGATGCTCAAGCTCCCTCTAGCGGCGCAAACAGGCATTGCATGTCTAGCACACCAGCTTGCAACCCTTTCTTTTGCACATTTGATCTTTTTTCTTTTTCTTTTTAAAGAACGATTCAGAGATTTGACCCACCGATGGAGCAGGACTCCTGAATTAGCATGATCATACCTCTTAATTCTCTCATAAATATTTTTACTGATGAATGAAGGACACACCCACCTGAGCGTCAGTCTGGATGTTTCCCTCCTGGATCCCAGTCTGCCTGTTGGCCTGTTGAGAGGAGAACCTGCATTGGTTCCATCTTTCAATCACTGAATAGCGCACCAAGGCAAAGACAACATGGACCAATATTTCCACTTGTCTGCATGATTCAAGACAAAACAATTCCAACACAGAAGCTCATGGCTGGAAAGGCACTACAGGATGATAGCGGAGGAAGCCGACCTGGAGCAGGATGACCAGAAGTCTCTTGAAGTGACCTGAGGTGTCTCCTGCAACGTCCTCTTCCAGGTCGTCATCATACTCTGGGCAAGGGCAACACAGCAACATAATAATAACAATAATAGTAATATTAATATGAGGTAATATGTGGAAAACATGACAAACATGAGAAAAATCCTTCATCTCCTTGATTTGTTTGCTCCACTTTTGAGAGAAGACGCGTTCACGTTGTTGTGAAGTTGTTGTTTTTTAAACTTTTCATGACGTCATGAAGGATAAACCTCCTTCCTCTGACCCGCCCCTCGCTGCACACCCACCACTTTGCTAAGAAAAAAAGCAGGCTTCACTACACATCCTAAAGCTCTGCCAACTATCTGTCGGTCACTTACATGGCCTGTATGCCATATGCGGCATCTATTATGTTGGACAAGCGTGTGTGTTTGTGTGTGTGTGTGTGTTACCTTGCCTATAGGCAGCGACGATGTTCTTCACCTGCTGGGCGGTTCTAGAGGCCAGGATCTCCACCAGCACCTTCTTGTTGGTTCCTGCCCCCTGGTGGTCATAGATGGCTTTGTCAGGGTTTTTCTACAACGCTAAATGACTCTTATTTTGACTTTTGTCAGAGGTCGGCCTGTCACCATCACCAATACATCAATTAAGCACACAGTTAATAAAAAGGAAGTGGATCATGTTGTTGGCGTGGATATATCGACATGTCCTCTCGCTACCAAACACGCTGGATGACAAGAGGGTTCACTCTGCACGTGTCTGTGTGCATTGGTTCTATGGTGGAATGAACGCAGAGAGTGAACCCTCCTGTCCTCTCCCAGGGTGCTAGCCTCGTGAAGAAGCATATGTGCTAAAATGAATGATGGCACAGAAGTGATGGTCTTTGCAACAAACGATAAAACAAAGATAAAACCGATTACAGTGAGCTGAGGGAAGCGGCGAGCCAGACACACCGGCTTTTATTATGCCATATAGTTCATGAAAAAATGGGCTCGACAATGCCGATGATATCAATTATCGACCAGCAAAATGTGTTATCATGACAGGCCTAGTCATAGTTTATTGTAGTTTGGTTAGAAACAGCTCTCAGTATGATGCAGACAGTGCAGTTCTACAACAAATTCAGTAGATCCACGCTCATCACAGGGGTTCTGTACCAAGACAGATGGCTTAAAGGGTCCCTGACATGATTCATCAACTTTGCTTAAATGTTTTATGTTGTTTGCAATTGTGTTCTACAGTGTTCCATTTTTGAAAGCCAATGGTAAATTTGCAGAAATGACACCACCGGAGTACAGGTCAACAGAATTGGCGGCGTTCAAGATAGAGGATGTTTACAGTGATTATAGCTGAGATTTGAGCCATGTGTCAATCGTTTTTGAGGAGAAAAGAAGGGAGAAACATTTGGAGATGAAATAGAGAACTTGCAGAACATGGACTTAAGCCTTAAGACATGAGATGAAGACTGGTCACCTTCAAAACACAGAAAGGTAAGTGTCAGTTACTCTGGAGTTGCTTATAACTTCAGTTATTCTTTTAAATTGGTATGACAAGATGTTTATACAACATGTATAATGCTTTGCAGCCTTGTCGCTATCATGGAATAGGGTTTAGAAGACATTATGTAAACAAGACATGACTTGCTCTGTTCTGTGGCAACTTTGACGTCGTTCTTCTTGTCTTTTTTTTTTTCCTGTGTACCGGCGGAATAGCACCCTTTTCCAAAATGTGTTTATAGCGTACTTTCAAGCTAAATGCTTCTTGTAAAGGTGTTCCTTCACCGCAGTCACCAGTGAAATGATCGCTGCAAAGAACAGAAGTCGAGGTGGGTGTCCATCCGTCTCTCATTCTCTGCATTTGCCTCTTCAATTGTTGTCTTAAACTTCCTCTTTTGGAAAAGAAAACAAACTTACAGCATCACTGGGATACTGTGAACATCCAGCAGCAACACAACATTTTGGCCTGACTACTATTTGGATGAAAAATAAACTGAACCAAGTCCACCACGAGAAGCGTGTGTTTACTCTGCTTTAGCTGAGACGTGTCACCCCGATGACGTCACTTCAGGAACGAGGCTGAACAGAGAGAGCTTGCTCGTCATAGCTGGCGCCACCAACTATAGATTTCATTTTTGCAAATTCACCATTGGCTTTGAAAATGAAACAATGTAGAACATAACTACAAACAACATATAACACATTTAAGCAAAGCTGATGAACCATGGCAGGAATCTAGCTAGTGTAGCTAGGTGTAGCGCTCTTAATATTGCCAAGGAAAGTTCGCCAGTGCTTCAGCTTGTATATATTTATTATTACTGTTTCATTTATTCTTGCATTTAGTGTTTTATTTGTGTTTTCTATCCTTACATGTGTTCTGTGTGCAGTGTCAGTGACTTTGGAGGTTTACCATCAAATAAATATGTACAATTTAAAACTGAGAAGAGAAATGTAGGAATATGCGGACGACGCATGGTGTCAATCAAAGATTAAATGATATTAAAAACCCACAACCTACCTTGACGGCGTTGCGGAGCGACGTCACATCATAGGCGACGGGCGGGGTCATCAGCGCCACGATGAGCGTCTCGAAGTTGCCCCCCAGCTCCCCCTTGAGGTCGTGGATCAGATCCTGGAATCCAGACCAAGTGAGTGTTTGTTAATTAGCGCCCGCTCCTTCCCGTCTTTGCTTTCCAGCCCAACTCGAGCCACCTTTCCAAAGAGAGTCTTGTAGGCCGAGGAGATCTCCTGGCGCTGGGCGTTGCTGCGGGAGGTCAGCAGCTGCAGGATGGCGTCCTCGTCGGTGCCTACGACGAGCACAAGTCATGACTGGCGCCGTAACAACGGGCCTGCTGTCTGCTGATGATTTTACTATCATCTTCATCATCTCAGACCAGAGCGCATGTTTGCTCTCATCGTGTTCCCGGGCTGCCGCAGGTCACATGACAGTTTGAATACTTCTTACCGAGGCCTTTCATGGACTTGTACAGGCTTTCAGCATCCGTGCTGGCGTTGAAGTTGGCGCTGGCTTTGACGGTTCCTCTGCTGGCCTGCAAGCAGACACATCATCACCATCATCAGTCTCTGTCTGCTGGGGCGAGGGGGCATGACAGAAAATAACTGAGAACCACTGACTTATGGACAATTAGTTAATAGGCGTCCCTGCGAAGACGTTTAGCTTGACAGCGGCCATGTTCTCCAACCAATCTTGCTCAAACTCAACACACTTGTGCTTGTTGGTCCCGTAAAGATGTGCACCACGTTTGGAAAAACACCGTAACGTCACAGCAACGCCACCATGTGGTGGATTGATCCTAAAAATAATAGCAACACAGCGGGGGGTAGGGGAGCATTTATTCCCCTAGGATGTTTTGAAGCTGTGGTGGTGGGCTGCATGGGAGGCGGACGGCTGCCGCTGCTGCGTCGCTGTGGTTACCACTTTTTAAAAGAATGTCGTCTTTCTGCTACTAAAATGATGATATTACTACCTTGTTAGATTACAACTATTTGCTCTTAATATTCTGACCTTATTCTTCTTCAAATGACTGCTGATTTTTCCATTTTTGCTGTTGTTGTTTTTAGTTTTCTTACTAGATGATATTTCCAGAATGTGCCTTGGGGGCAGTAGAGAACCAGCCCCTTTGGACACCCCTGCTAGACATAAAATTGTTTCTGATATTTTGCTTTTGCAAAAGAAGCGTGCCTTAGTGTCTTTGCAAAGGCAGAGTTTTTGATTTAGTATTGGACCTCATCATATGGTGCATTGAGTGGAAACGATAGAGAAATATCAAATGTAGAGTCAAGGCATGCTTAGTTGCATCTATATTAAATACCTCCAGTACACAGAAAAGCAAAGCAAAGAAACACAACCTCACCCTGAAACTAAATGATCATCTCATTTTCCTAGCACAATAATGCACAGCCAACATACGCATCAGCTAGACTTTGCAACCTTTACGTTCTTATAAAATGTTTGATTTGGATGAATCACATAAGACTAGCGGATGCTCTAAAAATGAAATATTTGTAATACTGGTTCTGCTTTCATGACACCATTTCAAGATATGATCAGCACGTGGTGTATCATTTAAAGATGTCCCTCCAAAGCATTTAGTGGGTCCACAGTGGCCGCTGTGTCTGAGTTGGGCTGACTTTTGGCCTCTGGGGTGACATCCTGACAACGGGGGAGGGGGACAGGGGTGTAGGGCTGCTCCCTGTTGAGAAGACCCTTGACCCCTGAGCCCTGCGTCATTCCTCCACAGTCGGGCGTCTAGATGTCAGGGAGGCTGAGTAAAGACCAACGGCTTCCACTCGCGGCGCCAGATTCTTCTAGCTATTCACTCCACTGTGTGTGTGTGTGTGTCGTGTGTGTGTGTGTGTGTGTGTGTTGCTGCTGTTGATGTGCATATGCATCCATTGGGTTCTGGGATTGGCCAATTGGAGATAAGTGGTCTTAAGAGTCATTAGGCTGTGGCTGGCCTCATTAAGACTGACGAGCTCATGTTGTGACAATACACTTGCTAACCACGCACAAGCGACACAGCCCACCACGCCCTGAAACACACACACACACACACACACACACACACGACACTGCTGCATCTCAGCAAATGCCACTAGCCTACCTCCTGTATATTCATCATTCCAAATAAAGTACTACTCGCTCAAAAGTACTGAAAAAAATACTCCAAAGAACATTTTCCCCCTTAGGAAATAATGCAAGTGGAAATAGTCTGTTCCAGGGTCAAACCGTGGCCATCTTACTACTTTTACTAAGTGTGCAGACAATGTTCCAAGTCACATTTCAACACTCTTAACTGTCATACAGGTGGAAAAAGAAGTGAACCGCCTACCCTGATGGCATTTGCCGCAGTCAAGTCAACCACATCACAACTTGAAACACTCTTTAGCGTTATACAAGCGTAAAAAGAAGCTAAATGCCTACCTCTGGTGGCGTTTGCTGCAGCAAACCTCTGATGGCGTATGCCGCAGTCAAGTCGACTTCAGTGCACCTTTAAGCAGCCTTCACTTTTATACAAGTGTTAAAAAAAAAGTTATAAGCCAACCTCTGATGGCGTTTGCCACACTGATGGCACGTTCCACAGCCAACCTCCGATGGCATTTGCCGCAGTGAAGTCAATTTTAAGTCACTTTTAAATGCCCTTAAATGTCACATAAGTGTAACCTTCCCTTCAAGTGGACTTCATGGGGCTTTTTGTCAACTGGGAGTGTCGATATCCAAGTGAGCTTGCTGTATGCTAAGATAGATATATATATATATATATATATATATATATATATATATATATATATATATATATATATATATATATATATATATATATATATATATATATATATATCTATCTTAGCATATATATATATATATGACAATGTGTGCCTGGGGGCCAAGTCTCTTCCCTTCATTAACACTCAATACAGCTTATTTAGCACTGAGGTCCGGCTCTTTGTATTTTCTTTATTGCTGGTCTTGTTTTAGTTGACACTAGCCATGTTGTACTGAGCAGCCGGGGCCCACAACCAACCAAACGCACACGATGACAATGGTGATGATGGTGGTGGTGGGCGGAGGTGGTGTATAGGGCAAACATTTTAGGGAGGGGGGAGAATCAAAGAGCAATTTGGTTGTTTTTTTCGGTTTTTTTTTTAAATGCCCAATGTAAAAAATATAACCAACAAAAATACGTTTTTCCTTTTTTCTCCATGCTTAATAAAATGAAAAATAAAATAATAAAATGAAATTAAAAAAAAAAAAAAAAAAAAAGATGATTGATACTGCAATGCCAATTACAGTATTTTATATCTGGATCTCTGACTTTTTTCAAATGAATATCATTTCAGTCTTTCTATGTGCTCCACACACATTTAAGGTGATTTTCATGTGAAATCAACTACTAAAAAACCTCAGGCATGCAAGCACAAAATACAATAAAATAAAGCGTTCTTTCATTTCTGATTTCATATGCGCTGTTTCATTTTCTTATAAAACAAACTAAATAAATTCATGTATGCAAAAACCTGAAATAAAACCTGACAAAATAAACAACAAATCCAAATCAAATAAAAATGGTGTTTTTTCAGTATTTCGATCTGATTTCAAAGGCACTTCTAGTGATTCTTTTTGGTTTTACAGTAAAGAAATCAAGTAAATCAATGAATGTATGTAAACCCAACACAAGATATCAAATCAAGTGGTTTCAGGTTATTTGTATTTGAAATCAAACTACAAAAACATGTGCTCTTTCAGTGTGTTTTTATTGGGGGGAGGCAAGAGAAGTGTTTTATGACGCACTGTTCTTGCAGACTTTTATCAGAGAGGAACTATCTTTTCTGAAGATTAGATTAGATTAGATTGTACTTTATTTATCCCACAACGGGGAAATGTAGATGTTACAGCAGCAGAAAGATATCTGAGGAGGAAGAAGACACTAAACTACTGTCAACTACTGTAGACCTGCTGAAAAAGGATCTCTCAATCAACTTTGTTTTTTTTTGTAACCATCTTAGGCGACCCGCAAACATGGCAAGCCATGCAACATGCTGCACAGAACAGTGGACACTACATTAGGTACACCTGCACCATCTCCTGCCATAGAAGAATCCACATCACCACACGCCACCTCTTTCTAATATGTAAACAACAACGACATGACACTGGCCCGTGCACCCATGCGCCCAGGGGCCCATGCGACCATAGACTCATGTGCCCATGGACCCATATGCGCCCAAGGACCCGTATGGACCCATATGAACCCAAGGACCCATATGCGCCCAGGGACCCATATGGACCCATATGCGCCCAAGGACCCATATGGACCCATATGCGCCCAAGGACCTATATGGACCCATATGAACCCAAGGACCCATATGCGCCCAAGGACCTATATGTTGCCCAGGGACCAATATGCGCCCAGGGACCCATATGGACCCATATGCACCCGAGGACCCATATGGATCCATATGCGCCCAAAGACCCATATGCGCCCAGGGACCCATATGGACCCATATGCTCCCAAACACCCATATGAACCCAAGGACCCATATGTGCCCAGGGACCCATATGGACCCATATGCACCCGAGGACCCATATGCACCCAAGAACCCATGTGCGCCCAGGGACCCATATGGACCCATATGCGCCCAAGGACCCATATGCCTCCATGGACCCATATGGACCCATATGCACCCGAGGACCCATATGGACCCATATGCGCCCAAGGACCCATATGCACCCAGGGACCCATATGGACCCAAGGACCCATATGGACCCATGTGTGCCCAAAGACCCATATGGACCCATATGCACCCGAGGACCCATATGGACCCATATGCGCCCAAAGACCCATATGCGCCCAGGGACCAATATGCGCCCAGGGACCCATATGGACCCATATGCTCCCAAAGACCCATATGAACCCATATGCACCTGAGGACCCATATGCACCCAAGGACCCATATGCGCCCAGGGACCCATATGCACCCAGGGACCCATATGGACCCAAGGACCCATATGGACCCATGTGTGCCCAAAGACCCATATGGACCCATATGCACCCGAGGACCCATATGGACCCATATGCGCCCAAAGACCCATATGCGCCCAGGGACCAATATGCGCCCAGGGACCCATATGGACCCATATGCTCCCAAAGACCCATATGAACCCATATGCACCTGAGGACCCATATGCACCCAAGGACCCATATGCGCCCAGGGACCCATATGGACCCATAAGCGCCCATGGACCCATATACACCCGAGGACCCATATGGACCCATATGCGCCAAGGGACCCATATGCACCCAGGGACCCATATGGACGCAAGGACCCATATGGACCCATATGCACCCGAGGACCCATATGGACCTATATGCGCCCAAGGACCCATATGCACCCAGGGACCCATGTGCACCCAAGGACCCATATGGACCCATATGCGCCCAAGGACCCATATGCACCCAAGGATCCATATGGACCCATATGCGCCCAAGGACCCATGCAACATTTGCTGTAAAATTGACATTTTGATTTGTAGGCCAGTCTGTTTTTTGTTTTGTTTTTGTTTTTTTTACATGTTGTAAACGAGGGCTTATGGAAGGATTATGTCTCATAGCTGACCCTGGAACTGGAAGAGGCGGCTGATGACCAGGAAGTCTAGACTTCTGTCCCTGCAGCCTAGACCCGGATAAGTACTAGTTAATGGATGGATGGACGGATGCCATTTCAACATGCACCTTTTTCTTAATACATGATATTTATACTACATAGCCAATCTTTCTGAAGACACATTTTTCAAAGGTTTTATGGGCTGATGACATGAGAGTGAGTCTTGATGGCCCAGAGGGCTGCATCAGCAATGGGCAGAGAGCTCCACTCCAACTCAGACACCAGCAAGCTGGAGGTGGGGTGCTGGTAAGGGCTGGAATGATTGAAAGATGAGCTTGTTGGGACTTTTCATCTTGAAGATGGACTCCAACTCAACTCAACAGTGGTAAAGGAAGGTGTGCATCTTTAAGAAGACCGTGATTCGTATGCAGGACAATGCTCCATCTCATGCATCCAAGTACTCCACCACATGGCAAGCTAGTAAAAGTCTTCAAAAATAAAGACATGACCTCCTTGCTCACCTATTGAGTACTTGTGGGCCTTTAAACGTAAGCTCTACAGTGAAGAAAAAAAGGTACATTTCTCTGAACAGTGTCTGGGAGGCTTCGGTTGCTGCTGCACAAAAGGTTGATGGTGAAATGATCAAGAAACTGATGGATGGAAGGCTTTTGTATGCATCCATCCATCCATCCATCCATCCATCCACCTTCTTCCGCTCATTGAAGATCGGGTCGCGGGGGCAGCAGCCTAAGCAGGGAAGCCCAGACATCTCGCCCGGGTCACCGGGGGCCCGCTCTGAGGCCAGGCCTGGAGGTGGGGCACGATGGCGAGCGTCTGGTGGCCGTGTCTGCACCCATGGGGACCGGTCGGGCATGGCCCGAAGAGGTAACGTGATCGGTCACACTCTCGAGTGCTCCCGAGGATTTCCGGACAGCTGCCCAACCCCTTTTGTCCGATTACTTCGACAAAATAAAGACAGTTAGGACGCTGTCAAATTGTTACGTACAGCTTGCTCTTCAACAACACCAAGTAACGCTGGAAAGGCGACCCAACCACTTCTGCCTGACGCCCGCCTCTTTAGGCACACCCCAACAAACATTTCCGGGGAGCAGTTGCTCGACGTGCTAACACCGTGAACACAGCAGAGCAGGGGTGCTGGGCATGCCCATATAAGGAAGTCTGGGTTGCATTGACGTCAATGGAACTCGCTGCTAAACAAAACCAAAAAAAACTCTGTCCAAACTACTTTCAGGGCTCCCTTCCAAATGCGCAAACCTCATTATCTGACGCGTTGGCATCGTTTAACACCAGAATACAACATTGGAACAACATCAGAAAAAGGGAGAAGCATCATAGGTGCCCTTTAACTAATACAACTAATCATCAATAATGTGGTGTACATGTACAGTCATGGACAAAAGTCTTGTTATAGGTAGACAGTATGAAGTAAAAACCTCATAACTCCCTAACTAATCCTTCTATTGTTGAGAACTATGGTTCATATGAATCATTTTAGTCTTGGCATTCTCTGGTAAAAATGACACGACGTGTCTTCAAACAGTCTTGAATCAGTTACGTAATAGAAATAGACAGGTTATTAGCTGGACAAAAGTCTTGTCACGTTTTACACTTTATTGAAATTTATTCAACAAACATTTCTTTGTTTTAGAACAACATCAAAGCATCATAGCAACAAGCATGTTGAACATTTTTACCATGAGAGATTTGATCATTTCAGTATCGGCTGTGGCTTTCCTTTGCTTGGATGACGGTGGACATTCGGCTGGGCAGGGACTCGTACAATTGGTTGATGAAGGCATCTGGGATGGCATAAAACGCGGCCTCACATGCCTTCCACAGGTCATCTACATTCTTTGGCTTTGTCTTCCAGGTGTCTTCCTTCATTTTTGCCCAAACATGCTCAATAATGTTCATGTCTGGGGACTGTGCGGGCCACTTTTCGAGAACTTTGATCTTCTTCTGCTGCAGAAATTTCTTGGTAGAGACCGATGTATGGCATGGAGCGCCATCCTGCTGGAAGATCTGACCCCTCTGGTGTTCTGGAATGTAGTGGGAAGCAAGAATATGTTGATATTTGATGCTGTCGATGTTTCCATCTACTTTGCAGATCTTCCTTCCTCCTCCATGTCGGATGACCCCCCACACCATTATCTTTTTCAGCCTCCGAATTTGACCGTTTTCTGGGTGTACCTTGGATTTAGGCAGGTTCCTGTAGGTCTGCGACAGTACTGGCAACACTTAGGGTGCAGTTCTACTGAAAATTAATCTGAAAAGTCAACTTTTCCCCACATTTTGGTGGTCCAGCCTTTCTCAGGGGTGTCGTCTTTAGCAAACACAACTCGATTAGTCAGCTGCTTCTTCTTCAATGCTGGCTTCTGTGCTGCAATACAGCCTTCCAGAACACCAGAACACCAGAGGGGTCAGATCTTCCAGCAGGATGGCACTCCATGCCAGAGAATGCCAAGACTAAAATGATTCATATGAACCATAGTTCGCAACAATAGGAGGATTAGTTATTAATGTATACTTGAACTAATACAACTAACCATCAATCATGTGTGTACATGTATACTTGAACTAATACAACTAACCATCAATCATGTGTGTACATGCATACTTTAACTAATACAACTAACCACCAATCATGTGTGTACATGTATACTTGAACTAATACAACTAACCATCAATCATGTGTGTACATGTATACTTTAACTAATACAACTAATCATCAATCATGTGTGTACATGTATACTTGAACTAATACAACTAACCATCAATCATGTGTGTACATGTATACTTTAACTAATACAACTAATCATCAATCATGTGTGTACATGTATACTTGAACTAATACAACTAATCATCAATCATGTGTGTACATGTATACTTGAACTAATACAACTAATCATCAATCATGTGTGTACATGTATACTTGAACTAATACAACTAATCATCAATCATGTGTGTACATGTATACTTTAACTAATACAACTAATCATCAATCATGTGTGTACATGCATACTTTAACTAATACAACTAACCACCAATCATGTGTGTACATGTATACTTGAACTAATACAACTAATCATCAATCATGTGTGTACATGCATACTTTAACTAATACAACTAATCATCAATCATGTGTGTACATGTATACTTGAACTAATACAACTAATCATCAATCATGTGTGTACATGTATACGTGAACTAATACAACTAATCATCAATCATGTGTGTACATGTATACTTGGACTAATACAACTAATCATCAATCATGTGTGTACATGCATACTTTAACTAATACAACTAACCACCAATCATGTGTGTACATGTATACTTGAACTAATACAACTAATCATCAATCATGTGTGTACATGCATACTTTAACTAATACAACTAATCATCAATCATGTGTGTACATGCATACTTTAACTAATGCAACTAATCATCAATCATGTGTGTACATGTATACTTGGACTAATACAACTAATCATCAATCATGTGTGTACATGTATACTTGGACTAATACAACTAATCATCAATCATGTGTGTACATGTATACGTGAACTAATACAACTAATCATCAATCATGTGTGTACATGTATACTTTAACTAATACAACTAATCATCAATCATGTGTGTACATGCATACTTGAACTAATGCAACTAATCATCAATCATGTGTGTACATGTATACGTGAACTAATACAACTAATCATCAATCATGTGTGTACATGTATACTTTAACTAATACAACTAATCATCAATCATGTGTGTACATGTATACTTGGACTAATACAACTAATCATCAATCATGTGTGTACATGTATACGTGAACTAATACAACTAATCATCAATCATGTGTGTACATGTATACGTGAACTAATACAACTAATCATCAATCATGTGTGTACATGTATATAACATAACATAACATACTCTAAGTTTCAAAGTGTAACTTCCCAAAAATGACAACTTCATTTGTTATTCTTTGTTTCTCATCTCATGACTTAAACTTGTTTTTCTTGAACATTTTCACTTTATGCTCCTAAAATGACATTTTTCCTGAGAATATTATGAGTTTATTATTATTGTGAGTTTTTTCCATCTATTCCAACTTTCTTCTTGGAAATTTTCTTCTCATAATTTTGACTTTATTCTGGTAACATAACTTTTCCCACGGCCTAATTTCCCAAAAATTACAACTTTGTTATTTTGTTTTTGTTTCTCTAATTTAACGACTTAAAAAAAAAGTTTACTTTCAACTTTATGCTATTAAAATAACAGTATTTTCCTCAAAATATTAGGACTTTTTCTTGTTACATAATATTTTATTTTGCTTTATTTCTGTAAAATGATTGCTGATTTTTTCGTTTTTTGCTGTATTTTTTTATTTTTTATGAAATTTACTTAAGTAAGTTTTGTTATTAAATGATATTTTTGTGATGTGGGCCAATTAAAAAAAAAACAGCCACGGGCCGCACTTTGGACACCCCTGATCTACACGACCATAGACAACCTTAGGGTGCCCAGCGGGATGGGACGCCTTGCGCTGGTCCAGCAGCCATTTGATTGAATCTTATTAGTTTGTCTCCACAGGGCTCGGACTTTAAGGAAAACCGCTTATTATTAATTATTATTACATTATTAGTATTATTATTATTACCTGCTTTTCCCTGCAGGTTTGGTTGGACTCTCTCGCACGTCACACATATCAGGTGTGTGTGCGTGTGTGTGTGTGTATTTGAGCCGGCTGAAGACGTTTAATCCCCCAGGAAGAGCAAATATTACAACACGCTCTCCTTACTCACAGCAAAAAACAAAAAACCCCAAAAACAAGCCTTTGGGTTTTCACGGATGGAGAGAAGATCCACAAAGCAGAAGCAGCCGCTTGCTTCATTATTAGACACCGGGTGCTTCTGAATGACAATTGGTGCCCCATTAGCATATTCAAACGGACAAAATAAAAGTTTTTTAAAAGACAAAGGCAGCTGATATGCAAACATGACTACTACAGGGCTTGGAAAGAGTGGGGTTTTTTTGCCAGGTGTCCCCAACCTGCCAGGAAATCTCTGACATTTCTGCAAATACTATAAAGTCATTCATGTTTGTAGACACACACACACACACACACACACACACACACACACTGAGGGACAAGAGTAGGAAGAAGGCATGGCGTGTGTTTCTACTACGGGTGCAGATGCTTGTTCAAAGTCTCAGAAGCCCTCGCCCCCCATTAGCGCCCCGCTGCTTCCCTTAATCCTCATTCACATGCAACGGCTGACATTTCATCTTAATGTCTTCATTAATTAGCGGTGGCCCCCGCTCAATGGAGGGCCGGGAGGGTCGGGTCCGCGGCGGAGAGACGGCCGGCCGCGAGCAGACGCGCTAATGAGGCCCTCTCGTGCGACACCGAGCTAAAGCCTCGCCGCCTCCAGCTACAGGCTTTTTTTTTTTAATCACATGCTATTTACACTTAACGCGCACAATTATTCAACACAAACCATTTCTTTTTCTAATTGGACACACTTTCAATAGGCTGACAGTAAAAAAAACAAACAACAATTATATATATATATATATATATATATATATATATATATATATATACACAGTATATATATATATATATATATATTATAGCAACTAACATTAGCATAGTAGCTTTTTTTAGACATTTACATTACACATACCCTTTGTGCTACAATGCCACATGTTGCATGCAAATGTTAGCATGCTAATATTAGCATGCTAGTCATTTTCATAAGTAGAAACCTATATAAACACGATCATGCTAGGTATCATTCATGCATTCATTTTACATTTCAGCACTGCTTCAGCTCTTCCGCTTCCAAATTCATTCTGCATTTCCACATTCATGCCCTTCCACTTCGTTTCAATGTATTCTTCAGCTATGAAGCACTCAACAGAATGCTACTATGCTACCCATAGTATCATTTTTAGACATTTTCGTAAGTACTAACATACGCGGACACTTTGTTACCACGCTACATGCTAATGTTAGCATGCTAACATTAGCATCGTAAGTAGAAAGTTATCATGCTACGTATGGTTCATACATTCATTTTACATTTCAGCACAGCTTCAGCTCTTGGGCTTACAAACTACTCTTAAAATTCATTGTGCATTTCCACATTCATGCCCTTCCACTTCGTTTCAATGTATTCTTCAGCTATGAAGCACTCAACAAAATGCTATGCTTTGCTACTATGCTAACACCTACCATGCTACCCACAGTAGCATTTTCGTAAGTATTAACATACGCAGACACTTTATGCTACCACGTAACATGTTGCATGCTAATGTTAGCATGCGAATATTAGCATAGTAGCCATGTTTATAAGTAGAAACTAATCATGCTAGGTATCATTTTACATTTCATCACAAACTAATCTTAAATTCATTGTGCATTTCCACATTCATGCCTTTTCACCTCATTTTGTCTTCAGCCCGTCAGGATTCACACACGTCTTCTGACATTGCCATCATCTAGTTCAGCATTTCATATTTCATCTACGCTAATTCGTCGTATGTAGCATGAAGTTTTGTGTCAAAGGATGACTAAAATGTGGTTTCCATAGCAATACTTACACATCCTTTATAGGGTGTAAATATGGACCAAAAATAGCCTCCAAAGTCACACAAAAATGTGTTTTTGCGCCAGCGCGCACGGGCACAGGTACAGGCGCTCACCACCACAGGAATGAGCAAACCTTTTTGGCAGCGCAGCAGCAGCAAAAGCGGCAGGGAGGCACAACATGGTGAGAGTGGCAATGACACACTTGGCAAGTTGACAATGATATTGTTAACCAGCAACAATTTGTAGGACAATTATGGTCCAGTAGCATTTGTTGCGGTGACAGACCTACTGTCACATGCACTCCAACACCGCGCTACACTTACTTTTACACTTGTAAATGTGCTGAAATCTTACTAAAAACATGGCTCCTACAGCTCAGACACACAGGAACTAAAAATAGTATATCGTTAGTGACCCCGCACCCCCGTTTGGTTGCTGGGGTTCTCATCCCTAAATGAGAAATAGCGTAGATGCATAAAAAGCAACACGCACACGTTTGTGCACAGACAGAAGACACACACACACCTTTTTGGATAGGATTCAACCCCCACCCCTCTTGAAAACCCACCCACACACCCACAACGGGTACCACAACGTCCCAAAAAAAGAAAGGCACCATGTAAATCAACGGTAGCGTCTTCAAAGATTGTACACCAACAGCGATGCATCTTCTTCACACACAAAATGTTTACAAAATGCTCAAAACTATGCAAAATACTACCTGGAAATTACTTTTTTCCTTCAAAAAAACAACAAAAACACTACGTACAAGGTACTCCAGACCATTAAAAATTCTAAACTAGACTATAATACTACCCAAAAACTAAAAATTTAACAGTAAAAAAAAAGAAATCTCTAAATATAAAAATTGTAAAAAAAAAAAAAAAGGTATAAATGTAACTACGACACTACACATAAAAATTAAAAATATAAAATAAAAAAAATCTATGCAGAATACTACCCAAAAACAAATGTGTAACTACTACACATAAAAATGCAGAATACTACCCAAAAAACTAAAAATTAACCTATAGTAAAAAAACAAAATAAACTATGTAACTACTAGACATAAAAGTTTTTTGTTTTTTTTAACTATACAGAATAATATTTAAATAAAAATTTAAATAAAAATTTAACAGTAGAAAAAATATATGTAACTACTACACATACAAATTGTAAAAAAAAACAAAGCACCAAAAAAGAAACAAAAAATCTACGCAGAATAGTGCACAGTATGTAACCACTACACACAAAAATGGTTAAATTAAAAAAAAAAGAGTTTAAACTATGCAAATGTGCAACTATGCACCATCCATTTGTCCCCCACCCCTCTTGAAAAACCACCCACACGCCCAGATGCGTGTGTCTGCAGTGGGGGGGCAGGGGTGGTATATACATACAAACAAATAAATCCACGGTAGCTTCTTCAAATACTGTACATCAATCACTCATAGACGCGCGCACACACACACACACACACACGTATGGGGTGTGTGTTGAAGGGGTAGTGGCAGGGTCAGGAGGGGGCTTCCTGTCGGTTGAATTACCCTCTACATGTGGGGTCAACATGTGCAATGTTTGTGTGTGTGTGTTTTAAGGGGTTGAGGTGGAGGGTGGGGGGTTGCTGAGGAGTGCCCACCCCTATCCCTCCCCCCCAAAAGCCAGTATAAAGACGGTGGGGGGAAGAGTCACCTTTGTCACTTTGCTCTCAAGTCACGGAGACGATCCCCACTGGACAACACCGTGGACGCTCCTGGGACACACTGCACAGCTTTGGTGGGGAGGGGGCCGCCCTGGATTCATACCCAGGAGAAAGAGCAGAGAGCATCTGCAGCCACGAAGAACCATCATCATCATCATCATCATCATCATCAAAAGCAGCATCATGAGGATCTTCTACCTGCTCACCTTGCTCCTGCTTTTGCTAGCGACCGTGGTGGTCCCAGCCTCCTCCGCCAGGCCAGGTAAGCATCTTCTTCCCCATGGGGGCGGGGGGCTTCTGCAGGTGTAAACTCAGCTCCCTGTGACGCGAAAGCCCCAAAACACACAACAAAAAGCTACTTCCGCTCGGCTTAACCACTTTTACGGCTCAGCTGACCACGACCAGCAGGAACAAAATCACTTTTTAAAAACGCTTTTTTAAGCCACTGACCCGGTGTTTGCTAGCATGCTGTGCCATGCCAGCAAGCACTGCCATGTAGACATGAGAAAATGATCCAAAACGCTAACAGTGAGCATGCCAGCACCTTGCAAAACAGCACTCAGTACCAAAAGTGCCCAGGCAGTCCTATAGTGTCCCTGTATCCTGCCAAGTCTATTTGCAGTTAGAAATGAGCTAAAATGCTAAAATGTTCACAGTTAGCATGCTAGTACCTAGCAAGACAGCGCTCTGTACCAAAAGCACCAAGGCGGTCCTCTGGTGTCCATACATCATACCTTGTCTATATGTGCATTTAAGCATGAGGAAATTAGCTAAAATTGTAACATGCTAACAGTTAGCATTCTACCAAGATACCACACTGTATCAAAAGCACCGAGGCTGTCCTATAGTGTCGGCCCGTCATGCCTTGTCTCTACCAGTACATGTATTTAGTCATGAGAAAATTAGCTAAAATTCTAACAGTTAGCATGCCAGCACCTAGCAAGATAGCACTCTGTACAGAAAGTGCCCAAGCAATTCTATAGTGTCCCTACATCATGCCATGTGTGTATTGGCATTTAAACATGAGGTAATTAGCTAAAATGCTAACAGTTGGCATGCTATCACCTTGCAAGATAGCAGCAACAAAAGTGTCCCTAAATCATGCCAAGTCGGTATTTATAAATTAGCTAACATGCGAAGCTTGTCTCGTTCTCGTGAATCGTCTCATCTTGACGCCGCTATTAATAAATGATGGGTATTTGGTGGTATTCTGTTTTTGGCTTCTTAAGTTTAGAAAAACTACATTTGAGGCTAACCGGTTAGCTCGCTTGCAATGTGGTGTAAACAATGAATAATAGGAGTGTAAATGTGACTATAGGGGTGTTATTTCATGTCTACCAGGCTCTAATGATGTTTAAAAGTCAGATTTACAAAGTCATAAACAGGCTTTCTATGCTCCAACCACAAAAATATTCTACTTATTAACAATGAATCCTTGAAAGCAGTCGGGTCTGGAACAAACTAGCCGCTATAAACGAGGGACCAATGTAATACAAAGGCTAAATAAGTCCAATACTTGGAACATTTGGACTGTGGACACTAATGATAGTATTGACCCTACAGGTGTACCGTAGGTCTACGCATGCGCAGAACACAGTCTGCTGGCTAGCAATGTGATGTTCCTGTAGCTTACTCACTGCCCAGAGTTTACATAAAGCCAAGTTTGCTCAACGCCGCCTGTTTTAGGACCACAACACGAAAGAACATTATTTAACACTTGGCCTTTTATGTGTTTATATAACAAAAGGTAGGTGTTCAAACTTGCCAAGTGTTTGGATGCATTCAAACTCCACCGCTAACGTTGTAAATAATCCGATCCAATCAGGAAGGGGGTGGGGAACCAAAAGGATGGACGTTTTTGCTAAATAACACGTAGAATAGGCTATCATATGAAGACAAATATAATACACCAGCAAATACTATCTTTCAAATGGCTTATTTGGAAGTTGCTTACACGCATACGCGACAGGCTGCCAGTCATATCGCTGCATTCACGCGTCCTCTCATGTGTCACTCGCGAACGAATCGGCTCCTTGAAACGAACGACAGGAGCCGGCTCGCGCCGTTGGGAGCCAATTGAGAGGCGATTATTTTTTCCCTCATCTTGTTTTCTGCTAAAGTGTGTCGCCGTAGCCAGTGCAGGGTTAAACACGCACACACGAGTCGTATCTTTGGCTGCCAGTCTTCAGTCAGGACACGACTGTCACCTGGATTCTGCTTTTTCTTTTTGTTTTGCACTTTTTAATTGTTTTGTTGATGTTGTGTTATTTGATTGTAAACCTAATGCATTTAAATAATAAACGTTTGATATGATGTATGTTTCATATTAGTAACTCTTTTTTACACCAGACAGAAGACAACACAAATCTGAGGAGCCACTTTGGAGCCTAAAGAGCCTGCTGTTTTTAGTGAACGGAGCTCTCTAAAAAGAGCCGGAATTCCCATCGCTCGTCGTGCTGCTTACACGTATACTGTATGTGCGACTGCTGAGAAGTATCGCTGCGTTCAAGCTTTACGTAAATATGAAAGGTGAATCGGTTGCCTCCCCGTCAAAGCGATAAAGCAAATTATTACGGCAAATGTGCTTGGTTTGAAGATGAGCCTCATACCAAAGTGTAAATAAGTCAACATGAGAATGAAGCAGGTGGGAAACAGTGGGAAGCAGTGTGTGTGTGTGCGTGTGTGTGCATTTGGGTTTAATGACACACCTGCAGTACCTGAACAGGTGTGATATTCCATTTTTGATGCCACCTTGCAGCCTTGAGGTCGTGTTTAGGTTCATGTTAGGATGGACGGAAGGGAGGGAGGAGGCTGCCAAGGGATCACACACACACGCGCAGAGGCCCCAGTGATCCCCCCCCCTTTGTCTGCAAGCTAGAAGGTGCTTTTGTGAATGGGGGGTGTTAAAGATGCCTTGCAAATAGCCTAGCCTTTATTAACATGACATGGAGCAGCGCTGCCTAATGTAAAGCGCGACGCATACATACCTCCAGGCATGGGGTTCTCCCCCTCCCCCTCCCCTAAAGGCGAGGAGGAGGAGGAGGAGGAAGGAGTCATAAAGTCATCTGGCACTTTATGCTCTTCCTGGGTTTGGCCGGCAGCTTGTGAAGCACAAAGTGGATTTATTAGGGACGTTGAGAAATAATCAGGTGTTAGGTGGGAAAACGCTGGTCCTTGTGGGAGGGGGTGACTAAGCTACTTATTTCTACCCACGTCATTCACGCTTCCACGCTCCTTCCTGCAGATTTCCTGAACCTGAGGAGAAAGTACCACAGACACTTTTGCCTGCATAGACGCTGCCTGCCGCTCCACTCCAGGGTCCCCTTCCCCTGACCCGGTAAGGCCAGACATGTTGCTCACATGTGTTGCAGGAATGAAGAAGCAGGTGGTGCTTAAGTAGGTGTGTGTGAGATTAGGGGCAGAGGTGCGCCTTTGCACAGAGCAGCACGCCCCCTCCCTCGGACATAAATCTGGCTAACAACGCAGGGGGAGGCCTCATTTCTGTGCACATTTGACCTCCATTGTTGTCAGTCACTTACCACCTGATCCCTCCTTCCTGTGTTGCAGCAGAGAGGAGATCCAAACATCACACATGGACGGACGGATGGAAGAAGAAGAAGAAGAAGGAGTGCTGGGGGGGGCGTTGCATGACACCGGTGCCACAAAGAGACAATCATGTTCTTCATGGGTTTGATCCCAGCACCTCAGCTTCCTCCTCGATAAGACAAAAAGCAATCGGAACTCCAAAGAAACAAGGAGTCCACTTATGACAAAGCCACGGACCAAAAAGGCTTGCTCGCCGCCCCGTCGACCTCATGTATTCCTGCCAGTCTTCATACATCATGCATTCCATGCACTTGTAATCTTTATTCAATACCTTTTAATTAAAAATCTTTACGTGTCTTCTGTCCCAATCTGGTGTCCAAAGTGCGGCCTCGGGGGCCATTTTGGGCCCTCGGTGCTGTGATGGGTTATTGGATATTTTACACAAGACGGCAATGTCTTCAGCCATGCAGCCCCGGCTAAATTAGCTCACAGCTCATTTTTTATTGGCCCTCAGCATGTTAAAAAATATTATTCATTATTTCCACGATATGTTATTAGTAGGGCTGTCTAATTTTAAATCAGATTAATCACAGTTTTTTTGAATGAATTAATCATGATTAATCATCCAACGAGAGATTACCTGGTCCAAAGACTGACTCTACGTTTTAAAAACAAATCATTTTGTCCAAAAAGCAATCGTTGCACCCAAAGAGTCATCCTCTAAAGACAAATCCTACAGACCAAAGCTATTTTGTTCAAAATCCAATCGATTGAACAGATTGGCCCAGCAACCGACCCGTATGGTCCAAAGACTAACCCTCCCTCCGGTTTAAAGACCGGCACCCTCTGCTCCAAAGACCACTACTACATTTTAAAGACTAATGATTCTGTCCAACAAGTCTTTGGGGTTCCAAAGGCAAGACTATCTGGCAACTGTGTGAAACATGGCCATTTGTTCTGTATTTAATGAAGAGAAAGCTACAAGACAGGACAGGATGATATACAGTATGTTTGTATGCATTAACAGCTCCAAACCAACCCAATATGTCCATCAGCCTAAAAGATAGCACACAAGCCTAAACATCTGCTTGTCTAACACTAGTCTCTTTCATAGCAGCAGAACATCCATCCATTTTCTATACCGCTTCTCCTCATTAGTGTCGGGGGCATGCTGGAGCCTATCCCAGCTGACTTTGGGCGACAGGCGGGGTACACCCTGAACTGGTGGCACCCTATAGCACATATAGACAAACACTCACATTCACACCTATGGACAATTTAGAGTCTCCAATGAAGCTAACATGCATGTTTTGGAATGTGGGAGGAAACCCACGCACACACGGGGAAAACATGCAAACTCCACACAGATGCCAAAGGGAGATTTGAACCCAGGTCTTCCCCATCTCCAGACTGTGACTGTGTGGCCAACATGCTAACCACTAGACCACCGTGTGGCCGCAGCAGAACATTTAAACCACAATTTAACCCGTGTTATTATGCGTCATGAGGGGGTTGCGTTGAAAGACTTCACGTAATTTAGGGTAAATGTACTTGTTTTCAGTGTATTTTGCAGCATACTTAAATGTGGCAAATTGTACATCCCAATTAAGAGTTACAAAGTGAATGATAAGAATATCCACTTCATCTTTTTCTTTATCTTCCTGTTTACACGCACACACGCATTATAAAGCCGTTTCTGTGATGTTCGTAGTGTCCCTGAATGCATCTGGCGTTCTTGCAATGAGAATGAGGACGTGTGCTTCCCAGGATGAAGGGGCTAGAGACGTGTGCGAGTTGGAGATACAACCAGTATGTGGTGTTGGAATCGCACTGCTGTCGACGTGTCCAGGTCACAGTGAGGTTAGAAAAGTGTGACCGTGTGGGACGCTGCCATCATAACAGGGAAGCGTGCTAGCTCTGGTGCGCATGTGTAAATTACACTACAAAAATGTAACCTAAGTCACAACATAAATGAGTTACCGCCATTAATGTGTTTCTATTCACAGCCTGAGGTATTAGATATTCCACCATATTACACCATTTCTCCATATGTGGCAAATTAGAAAAATGACTCAATGATTAAGCCACGTTGCAAAGAGCAAAAGGTGAAATGTTTGACCAAGATAGCACACTAACAATAATAATTACCACTTACCTAACCTGTGGCTTTAGCGTGTTTAATAAAACATAAATGGCCAATGCTCGATATATCGTAGGCTATCAATACTTACAGTAAACGCTGCCATAATGTAAGTACAACGTCAATGTGGGAAAACAATCATTAGCTAGCAGGCTACTTCCTGTCTTCTAATGGCTGACAGATGGACGGAGCTACGACGGGCTGCGAGTATTCGGGCCACATTGAAAAAAAAAAATTAAAAAATCAGAGATTTCCAGAATGAAAGTTGTACATTTGGGAGAATAAAAGTCGCACATTTACGAGAAAATGCCTGTTAGGACCGAGTGTTAAAATAATCAGATTTCGAGAATACAAGTCGTAAATTTATGAGACACTCCAAATATCACGACATCTTTATTATGTGTGGTCTAAATAACCAGAAAGACGAAAGAAAACCATTAAGTGGATATTCTTATCGCTCACTAGCTAACTCTTACTGCACGAGTACAATTTGCTGCATTTCGGTATGCTGGCACATCCAGGGAAACACACTTCACATGCAACTTAAAAAATGACGTGGTGTCGTAGTGTCTGAATGCAACCCATCATTGCTCATAGTAACATGGTTCAGGTGTCATTCCAATGTTGTGCTACTGTTAAACTAGTTTTAGGTCATTAGAATTTCAGATGTGTGCCACATTTTAGCTGGATTGACATTTTCAGTTGATTTGGAGCTGTTAATGCATCCAAATATGCTGCATATATAATCCTGTCATGTCATTTATCTTACTTACAGGGCCTGACTGCTCAGGCTCCTTCCCCACTAGAGAGGTGACATTCCACGTGCCGAGAGCTAGCTTCTGCAGCCCAGGATCGGACCGCCAAGGTTCCCTCCTTCGGCCGCCACCCAGCTCACTCTGCACCCGACGCCTTGGGCCCCTCCCGTGAGTGGTGAGCTCATGGGAGGGCCAGTAAAAGTAAAGACTGATCAATGGTGTTTCCTGCGTGACACGCGGTCAAAGCCGATATAAATGTTAAAAAAACAAATGCAACCCCAACCAGCTGGCATCGATTTAAATGTCAGAAGTCCGATTTTGCTGCTTTGTACAAACGCCAGAGAGAAAATATTTATTAGCATCAATGTCAAAAACAACAATACAAAAACATATTGATAGAAATAAAAGGATGTTTGTGCTATGTCAGCATTATTTCCATGTCATCTTTCAGTCAGATGGCATCCTTCTCAGTGCAGATCATGTCTTCTCTTTTTTATTTTTTAAATGGGGATTTGGGGGTGTGTTTCTCCCGGTAGCAAGCAGCAGCATCCATGGGACACCCACCCTGTCCACCCCCCACCCCACCTCACCTCTGATCTGTGACCCGCGACTCGTCCTCCTCCTCTCTTTAACAGTCCGCCACTTTCAGTGCAGCTCCTCCCCCTCCAGCCTTATGAGTCCATCTCAGGCGAGGGCGCGTTGTACGCGTTCACATTGTTCCCTGAAGTGGTCTTTAAAAAGTGGTCAGTCAGTGCTGAGCGCTAAGGTTGAGAAGCCTCCTGCTTAGCGAGCGGTTGTGCTGCTTCAGGTATTCTATCAGGTCCGCTTGCTTCTCCACCACCTCCTCCAGGCTGGAGATATCTCTGCAACACACGCACACACACGCTTAAATAAATCAGGATTTGGAGTGCATGAGAAAGTGTCAAGGAGAAAGCCAGCTCTCGTTTGACCACAAGGCCATTATTTATGAACAATCCCTACTGGTGATACTTCAAAATGCAGCTGCTGACATCCTGTGGCATTTATAAGGGGATGTGATGCATTTTGGTGCGCTTGGAAGTACTGTGGGAACAGGATCAGCGTCAAATGAACGGGAGCAGAGAAAGCAAACCGTAAGTTAAAGTGAAGCGCATGTTAATCGTATTCTTTGAAAAGTTACATTGAAAGGCACAATTACTATGTGACATGCGGCAATGTTGGCTTTCGTTAAGGTTGGCACGAAAGTCTCTTGCCGTATTCTGTAGCACAGTGGTCACCAACACACACACACACATATATATGTGTGTGTGTTGGTGACCACACACATATATGTATATATATATATACATATGTGTGTGTGTGTGTATTTATTTTGTAGTAAATATAAGTGATGTTATGTCAAGCTTTGTCTTTAAGTACAAAGCTTTGTGTTATTGGTTGCTGGCATCAACATTTCAGCTTTTTCCTCATTGTGTCTTTTGCTCTATTTTTTTTTTTTTTTTTTACCATTTTTGCTGGTTTTTTTTAAACATTTTTTATATATTTTTTTTTGTGGTTCTTCATCAGGGTCAAGCTTGTGGCGTGGGCACTTTGAACAAACTACACCTCGGCTTGTTGGCTCCAAGGTTTTCTTTGGAGGTGTACGTCTATACAGTTATACTTGTGCCTTCATTTTTGGGTAGCCGGCATGGAACCAAGTCGGTGTGAGCGAGCAGTGATGGCAATAAAAGCCAAGTAAAAAGTCCCATGCAGCCTTTAGCACTGTTAGCTGCCCTGTTAACTTCTGTGTAAACAAGCACGGCCCAGACGCTTTTACAGCTGCAATCATGTGTGTGTGTGTTGGGGGGGTGGGAGGTGGAGGGGCATATCTACCTACCTGAAGCCGGTCTCCGTGGGCAGGCTGCTGACACTGAAGTTGTGCGAGTGTTCCTCCTGGCTGACGTCAGGCGTGGCTCGGTCGGCGTTGAAGCGCATGACTATGACTGGTGAAATGAAATGAAACCTTTTCAAATCAGCACACCAACGAGCAGCGAGAGTTGCCTGCACTGCCTAATGACTTTTTACACTTCTCCAAACCTCACCTTCTTCTAAAAACACACACACGGGCTGTTATAACCCACACTTAGTTGTTACGGGCTGCAATATCCTGCACTTAAAGCTCTAATTCTCACGCCCTAAACATACACCTTTACTCAAGGGGGGCAGGGGCGGGCCTAGCGTCAAGGTGTGGAGCGTACTGTGAGCGCAGGAGTCCACGTGTGTCACTCCACAGGCATGGCAATACTACAGTATATCCAATTGACTATGGTCTATTATTATTGGTCATGTAAATACAAGTGATATGTAGGATTGTGGTCACTAGGTGGCAGTAATGACACGATAGCTTACATGACATTACCATAACACTGCATGAAGTCAGCCATGGTATGTCCCACATCACAGACCGGAAAAAAGTTATCCTCCCATTCCGTGTGGAAGTGGTAAGTTTCTGGCTTCTAATAGGAGTGTAAAAGTGACTATGGGGTGTTATTTCATGTCCACAGGGCTCTAATAATGTTAAAAAAATTTATTTAGAAAGTAGTAACTACAGAAATATTTTGTTTGTTAACATTGAATCCTATACTGTGGAAACTCTTAACGCAGTCGAGCCTGGAACCAATTAACTGCTATATACGAGGGACGACTTTACTACAATTTTTGGTATCAATGTAATATCAAGTGAATGCAGGGCCAGTATCACCTATACCGATACTGTTTGTACAGCCCAGTTTTTGACAAAAATATGGCTCCGTTATCGTACAGCCAAACAGTATTCAAACAAAGCATCTGGCCAGCATGCCTCCTGGACGCCCCCCTGGGCACATCCGACTGGTAGGAGGCCTCGGGGAAGACCCAGGACACATTGGGGAGACCATGTCTCCCAACTGGCCTGGGAATGCCGAGGGATCTGCCGGGAGGAGCCGAGGCTGCTGCCCTCACAACCCCATCGCGGAAAAGCGGAAGAAGATGGATGTATTGGGGGATGTTTCAGTTATTGTACAGCCAAACAGTGCCCAAACAAAGTATCCACACGTTGGTGACTCAGTCTCTGAAGAATGGATAGTGCTTCTTTTAGAGTTGGGAGACAATAGACCAGGGGTGTCAAACTCGTGCCATGAAGGGCCGAGACGCTGCAGGTCTTCTTTCCAACCAGCCACTAAAACAGGTGATTTTAATGATCAACACCTCCATCAAATTTGAGGGAAGGAGCTCAATGAAATCACCTGCTGGAGGAACTGGTTGGAGAGAAAACCTGCAGTGTCTCAGCTCTCCATTGACACATGTGCGAAAGACAAATTCATTATGTGTGTTCGGACCTCCTAATAAGCGCTTTACGCTAATGAGGCGTTCAAGTGCACTGTGTATTCCTGAAGAAGAAGTCTGATACACCAGGAAGAACATGGCAAATTATAAGTAGAAAGCAGATAGCGTGCATGTCCATTGGAACAGGAATAACAGTGCCGTGTGCCCTCGCTAAATCATTAGTACTCTGCAGAAAACTAGCTTGTTTCCATATTTGGGATCCTTAGGGCAATGAATCCATCACAAATGGACTGTTCACGTTGTCTTAGAAGACGTTTGTCCTTTCATCCAAGCAAGCTTCATCACACACACCCGTCAGACTGGAACGAGGTATCCTATCTAGTCTGACTAGTGTGTGTCCCACCTGGTCTTTGAGCAGGAACGGATGAAGCCTGTTCAGATGAGAGGCCAAATGTCTTCTAAGACAACCTGAACAGTCACGTTGCAATAGATTCAATGTCCTGAGAATACAACGGCCCGGATGAATGACAGTATTCACAGGCATATTTGGGATGGTTATAGATCAAGTGCAAAGTCGCCTGCGGTGGTGCTCAGTTCTGATAGGTAAACCCTGATGAAGCGCCATCAGCTATTTCAATATTGCAAGACACACAGGACCCAGTACAGCGCTGCATCATGACATTATACTTCAACAATTTATTAGATTGTGCTTTTGGTTT
Organism: Dunckerocampus dactyliophorus; assembly: GCF_027744805.1. NCBI lineage: Eukaryota > Metazoa > Chordata > Actinopteri > Syngnathiformes > Syngnathidae > Dunckerocampus > Dunckerocampus dactyliophorus. The sequence continues at coordinate 1,930,730 of NC_072824.1, forward strand.
TGTTTCATTCCAGTACTTACGCAACACAGACGTGACACAACGCAGAAACTGACAGAAGGCTAAAAAGTGTGTGTCTCACCCAAACAATAATGGATTGTAGTGTAATGTAGTGTGCTACCTACAGTACATCACTGCTCACCTGCTGTCTGAGGGACGCAGATGAACATGGAAGACTGACTGGGTGGTGTCAGTGGTTATCAGGGGGTACTGGGAAGACTCCAGTGTCATTAGTCAGAGGAAAATGTCCGGGAGATTCTAAAGAGGACAAATCTTTGCTCTGCTCCATGGCAGCACCTCCACACAAAGAAATGCTGCGCATTCCTGCATAATGAAGCCCTCAATGTGTGTAAACACTTGTGTTGTGTGAGAGGGCCCTTTAACACAATAGACTGATCAGGCACCTTTCACTTCGACTATTCCTGCCTGGCAGGAATTACGCACCTCCACTAGTCTTACTACTAAAGACAAGGCTACCAAAGACCAACACTGCTTTTAAAGGAAAGACAACACTCGAGTATGGATACGTCCCATTTAAGGCATGTCCACATGGGAACGCTCCAGAGATTATTTTCTGGAAAAACAATGGTGTCCACACAGTGTTGCATTAGTAAATAGTTGCATCCATACTACAGTACGTGTGGCGCTGTGATGGCGACGGGCCGCTGACGTCATCGTTTTAAAAGAGTAGCAGATTGCTCGTCTATACAGAAACAACGAGCCAGTCTTTTCAGTTTTTCCCACTCTGGAAGCAGTTTTCAAAAAATAGGTTCAGGTCCGCCAGAACGGCGTTTCCGTGTGGATGAGAGGCTGAAAGGATAAAATACTTTGTTGTTTTGACCTGAAAACGCCAATAATTAATGATGCCTTTACTTGTTGTTGGAAGCAGAAATGAGCCGCACCCGTCACATTTACATCCCTCTGAACTGATGACGCTCTTCTCTTCTGAGGCGTAAAATTGGGAGGTCTTGCACCCCTGCCTCGGTACGATCCAGTTCCATCGCGTGTATCTCCACAACTCTGATAGAAACAAATGCTGCTGCCCTAAAGTGGTGCCTGCGGCCCACGATTGGAAGTCTCCGAGATTTCGTCTTGGGTGAGTGATCCAAGATGGAGGCGTAAACAAACCGGACGGTATTTTGGACGCGGAGGAAGCAACGCAAGCCGAGGCAAAATTTGATAAAAAAATATGGGATGTTAACCGAAAAACGTACTAACCGGAGGCGGATGTTAACCAAGGTACCACTGTATTGTTTATTCATGAGATCTGCAGTCATGTTATTGTCAAGTCCAATCTGAAGAAGGCACGATGAGGATGAAGAAACGATGGCGGGATGCTGGGAGGAGGCTGGGGAGGAGCAGTTGAAAAGAGGTGCCACATTTGGCACGTCCTTGTCAGAGTGCTCAGACCAGGATGCTGGCCAGATCTGAGGAACGCCGATGAGCCATGGATGAGTGCACATTTCCAGGTGATAACAATGAGGCTGCAAAAAGGTGCCAACGGTCGGCCCACGCAGCCACCGGCACGAGTTGGTCTGCGACACGCGTTACATTTCAAGGAGGAAGACTGAACTCCACTACTGTGATGATTAGCATAAACCCACTGCTACTACGTCAGTCAAGATTAGAGCACATTTCATTGATGAAATGATTTGTATGTTGGTCATGATTGACATGCTTTAGTTCTCTCTGTTGACGTTTCAAAGTAAAGGCTCTGAAATGGAATCTTTATTGACAACATGTCTGTCTGCTAAGCTAGCAAGTAGAGGCCAAACATGAGTAGTAGCACTACACCACTGACAACGAGGGGCTATCCACACGGAAACAAAGTATTTATGGTTTCAGCCTTTCATCCACACAGAAACGGCGTGGGTGGCCTGGGTGACCCGAAATTGTATTTTTTGAAAATGGTTTCCACACTGGGAAAATCTGAAAACACCGGCTTGTTGTTTTTGTGTAGACAAGCAACGCGCTTCTTTCGGAAAACAGTGACATCGCCGACCCGTCACGAAGTGAGCTTTGATGACAAGCAAGCGTAATATGTGAATATGTGGACAGACACGACGCACTCCACTCGATATTTTCTTGTCTTATTTCCCAAAATGACTCACAGAGGTAATTCCCCCCTTTCATTAGTCTAGACCAGCCTTGGAAAGCGAAATACGTGCATGCGTTCTCTCTTCTTCTATGGTTTAGTGTGTCACGTGGTTCTGTCTGCGTGTCTGTTTACAGCGCCACCCGTAGGTGTGCCTTGTGTATTACATTGTCAACATTGTGTATTACCCTGTCAACTCCTCAACTGCAAACTCCAAGCACAATAAAAAATGTAATGCTACATCTTCATCTGTCAATGCAAGAATTCATTGGCATGCAGAGGTGTGTGTGTGTTTGTGTGTGTGTGTGTGTGCGCGCGCCCTGCAGTGCTTCCAGCGGGTGGTGGCCATGCGGTGCAGTGAGAGATGTAAGACAAGTGAAGCCTTTGAAGGCCAACATGCAGCTTTGATGTGCATGGAGGTCTGGAGAGCAGAGCTTCATGAGTGCATTCATGTTCAAATGAGAGGCACAAACATACAGCACACCTCAAAGACACACACACACACGCACACTTACAATCAAGCACGCACTTCAAAGGGAAGTACAACGAGGCCTTCCTGTATGGTCTTGATGGCTGCAGGCATTCTGACCGCTCACTGGCTCCTTGGACAACTCTGAGGGTCCCCCACCCCCACCCTCGAAGCATCTACGTCACCTTGACCATGCATGTGTGTGTGTCAGCTGATTTGTGCTTTTAGAAGGGTTGTGCAGCGAGGCGTCGCTGGGTTTGCGTCGCGGCTCACTGCACTGATCTGCGCTGGAATGTGGTCAACCACATGGATTGACCCCCTCACTGTAAATGTGGGGACAATGTGTGTGTGTGTGTGTGTGTGTGTGGAGTTGCTGAGGGCTACCCTTTGGCTAGGCTCAGCCCGAATGCCCACCCCCCCGCCTTATCTCCACCTGCTTGGCTCTCGGGTATCTGGGCCACCAATCTGCGCCCCGTGGCGGCCAAACACTCCTTTAATATGGATTTCCTTTCAAGACACAAGTCTTCACTATCAATATCCTCTCATCCTTTCATGCTAATATACGCTTATAAAAGAAAAATAACTTCAGACACTCAGGCTCCGTCCACACCGGAAAGTTGATTTTCTTTTTTGTTTTTTCTGTCCTGGCATTGGCGTACATACTGCACAAGATTAGTACATAGTAGCTGCATCCAGATGGGAAGGATGACTGGGTGAAAAGGATGCAATACACAAGGCACACCTACGTGAGGCGCTGTGAACAGACACGCAGACGCAACCAACGTGACGTCCCGAACCATAGAAGAAGAAAGAAGTCTGTGTGTGAATTAATGTATATAAATGTTCCTCATGCTCATATGACTTGCTTGCAACAATATACTGTAGTATGTGCTTTACACTCACCAAAACGTGCACAACTGTTCTGAGTTTGTTTTTTTCCCATCTTGCATGTGCATTAATCTTTATATACTGTATTTCCCACATGACTTTCTAGCCACTCTATTCATTTATTATTGCACAGATTTGATATTATTTTGCAAATAAGACAGAGTTAATTTTTAGCTGTACATTTTTGGTCTTTTTAATGTGTTGTTTTTAATTTTTTAGCCACTTTGCCACTTTCCCCCAGTACTTTTAAGCTGATTGATTTTTTTAATGATCTTAATTACTGATCATAAGCCTGAATATGAAGATAACACACTGAAAAACAGCATGTGCATATAAAAAAACCTAGTTTTTAGAAATATTTATATCACTAATTAAAACAAGTTGTATGCATTTGTCTGTGTATTTTTGGCCTTTCATTCATCTTAACAGACTCTCCCACAGTAGTATTTTAATTTATAAATATATATTGTTTTTAAATTGTAGATTTGACAATGTATTGATTTGTCTTATAATTTTTTTTTACTTTTTTTAAATAACAATTTTTTGCTAAAAGTATGGCTAAATATGAGATCGTTTGTCCTCCAATGCCTGATAAACAGCACGTATCTCCAAATGTACTTTTTATAAATATTTTAATAAAAAAAAAAAAACATTTGTGGCTTTTTATAGTACAATGAATATGTTAAAAGTGTGTATTTTGTATTGTTTGCAGTATATTCGTTTCATTCTGGATTAGGCGGCAAGCTTCTACTAACTACTTGTTTTTGTACGTAAGCATTGAGATGAGTGAATGAAAGAATTATGGGTAAAACAAAACAAAACTGTGTTAAGCTGTGATAGAAGGGACGTGAACAGTGAAAGATGGGGGTCATTTACATTTAGCTGAGGTGTTCTTCTTTGGCTTCCGGGAGGCGGAGAAGGGCACAAAGGCGGGGAGCGTCATCACTGAGCTTGGAACGGCATTGCATTGCGTTGCGTTGTGTTGCGTCGTGCACCCAAAGTGAAAAATCAGCAGATCAGCCGAGGGAGCGAGTGAATAAGAGGTTGGGAAGATGGAGCTGAATGCCTGATTGTCATGCTGTCCACTTTGAAAAGGGCAGGGTGGCCATTGTCATGTGAATGTGTCCTCAGTGTTAGGGGGTTGTGTGTGTGTGTGTGTGTGTGTGTGTGTGTGCACTACTGCTGCTCATCTTACATGTGCGCTGGTACCATGCTGGTAAAGCCCATGGTGATGATGGGAGGACACGAGCTTGTTGTGCGTATGCACTTTGCATTAGGCTAGTGCAGGGGTTGGCAACCTTTACTTTGAAAAGAGACACTTTGCTCTGTCTTATAATAAAGAAAAATAGTCTGAAGCGACAAACGTAACACAAGAGTTAGTCTTTTTAAATTTGACCTGTTACAACAGCAGAATACAACAAACACAAGTGCAGTTTGTGAGGCCTTTTTGAGTCCTTCACGTATTCATTTGTGTAAAATTTAAATAAACCGCAACCTACTTCAATATAATAATAATTTAAAAAAAACATACCTTAACTGAGATCTATCAGTGTGGAAAAGGTTATAAAGCCATTTCTAAAGCTTTGGGACTCCAGTCAACCACAGTGAGAGCCATTATCCACAAATGGCCAAAACATGGAACAGTGGTGAACCTTCCCAGGAGTGGCCGGCCAACCAAAATGACCCCAAGAGCGCAGTGACAACCGGTCCCGAGAGGTCACAAAAGACCCCACAACAACATCCAAACAAGTGCAGGCCTCACTTGTCTCAGTTAAGGTCAGTGTTCATGACTCCACCATAAGAAAGACACTGGGCAAAAACGGCCTGCATGGCAGAGTTCCAAGACCAAAACTACTGCTGAACAAAAACAACATGGGGATTGCACGCGCAAGAAGCTGCCTGCAGGTAAAGGCAAGGGTTATAGACATGGATGGGAAGCATATTATAATTGACAAATGATCAATTTTTTTACATTTGATGTTTAAGTTTCACTTCGAACTCCAACACATAAAATAAGTAAAATAATATATAAAAAATAATTTCATGAATAAATACCCTTTTTTCCCCCTCTTTCTGTCATGAAGGAAAGGAGCCACAAAAAGGAGGCTGTGGGTTGCCTACCCCTGGGCTAGCGCTTCGGTGTTGATTTGGTAGCTTAGGTCTTTGGAGGTTTGCAATGTGCTGAATCAATAAGATTCATCCAAACATCACGTGACGCAAATAAAGACAGAAAGGAACTGAAGCATGTGGTGTAAAGGATATGACAATAAAGCGAGTCAAACGCCTCTGATGGCTGTGCAAATTCAGGAAGAGACGCAATTTCTCAATTGGACGCACATGATGAACAGTCGCCCTGCCTTTTGTTGAGTTTTTTTTGCTGTGCTAACAGATGAAATACTCCACCACCCCGTGCCTTTGTGCAAAATTAAAAACAAAAGGTGTTGCACTTGACGGCGCTCCGCCCATTGTTATATCTGCAACAGTTACATGGTACTTACCAGGCAGAGGGAACAGATCAAATATTTGAATAATGAGGGTAAAACAGGGATACAATCCCCTTCCGGGTGGGGTAATTGTAATAAGTGTTTTGCACTTCTCGGCCACTGTACGATACAGAGCATACGTTTTAATAGGCTTCTGCCTCGGAGGCTGTATCTGTAAGTAATGTGCAGCTATACCAATGTTGTACCTCTGCTATTTTTAAGAGAATAGTTTTAAAATATAAGCAAATTAGATGTGGGCCACCACCCTGCATAGAGGTTTCATTGCAGTTATGGCAAAGTGAATCTGTATGCGTTAAAAACATTGCAAGGCGCTTTTTTGGTTGCGAGGGTGATGAAGTCAGCAATAAAAAAAAATTGTAAAAAAGTTGACCTGTGTAATAGAGGAGGCAGGGCAAGGCCACCAAAAGCTCCAAGGCCAGAATGCTGAGCAGCATGTAGGCGTGCACAGTGGGTGACAGTCTCGCAGCCATGACAACCAACAGCATCACATTGCCTGCAGACACACAAAAAAAACACACTCCAGTATCGCCATCTAGTGGACATCATGACACAATGCAGTTGAGACCTGCGGAGTGGACGGTGAGAGGCAGGTGCTTGAGTCCCTGCGTCTGTCTGTAGAACCTCAGGTAGCCTCTGCACCGGGCCCGACTGTGATGGTGCTGCACGCACCAGGTGAACAAGAGCACCAGCAGCCACAGGCCCACCTTGCCAAAGACTACCACGCTGTCGCCCTGCACCGGACCCAAAACACTGGTGCAAACATCTTCCCGGCCCAACTTCAGCACACACAGCGCCGCCACACACACAGACAGCACCACAAACACAACCTGCAAGACACAACTGCATTTCAAAAAACACTTTCGCCAAATAGAAAATCATCTGTTCCAGAGTCAAACTGTCATTATGTTTCAAGGGTGTGGGTCCTACGTGCAACAGAGAGAGCAGGGCGGCGTGCCAGGCCGTCGGTACGGTGTGAAACTCTCTCCTGATGGCGGAGTGGAGGGCGTCGGCCGAAATGAGAGGTCCGTCCACCATGGACTCCTCGTCGCTGCGCGTCATGTCCACTGAGGATCCTGCCTGCTTGTAAGACACAAACAGCCATTGAACAATGTTCCAGTCTGTGTTGGAACATCTCTATGTAGAGTTTGCATGTTTTCATGTTAGCTTCATTGGAGATTCTTAATTGTCCAGAAGGTGTGAATAGCTCTTTGCATATAACGTACAGTGTGTGTCTTGTAACCACACTTACCTGTCGTTAACACTTCTGGCATAGTTTAACCCAAATCTTATTGTAGTGAATCTGATGTCTGATATTGCTACCTCATGATGTGCTATCTTAGACTAAAGTGTCACGTCACACGTGACTGCCATTCAAACTAGCATAAATGAGTCCTGTTATAACAACTTACATGGACATGCCTATACACAAACCAGGCTTTTTTATATATATATATATATATATATATATATATATATATATATATATATACATACATATACACACACACACACAACACAATCTACAGCACACTAGCTAAGTTCCTGGCTAATAATACACAGCTGCAAACATACAGCTAAACATCGACGTGGCGACTGTTTGATATGATCGAATGACGGGTACATACAGTATTAAAAGTTCCTTTTGATTCCATTTTGTTGTAAAATAATCGATGTCTTCAAAGCAGAAGTGACATTTTACAAACAGCATTTAGCAGGTGAAAGGCTAGCTGCTAACTACAGCAGACTGGACGTACAGAGCGTGACAAGATCACATGACCAAAAGGCGGAAGCAACAAACTTAGATAGCGTTGAATGCTTCTTCTTCTTCTTCTTTTAGTTTAATGGCGGGTTGCAACCATGACTTTTAAAAGGTGCATACCGCCACCTACTGTACCAGAGTATGTAACATGGGCCATATACAGTATCTTACTTTATGCTAACTTAGATAATGAGGATACTACTTATACTACTACTAATAATAATCCTAATAATAATACCTATAATAAAATATTCTAATACTTATCTATATTCTATTATATAATCCTGTGTACTTCAAATATTCTATCACTGCCCTCTGTATATCTCTTACCCCCTCCCCACCTGTTCCCAAGATACCCTCAATGCTCCATTCCCTTCCTATCTTCTTAATTCTTTTCCTTAACGTTACACGTTCTTCCCTATATCTCTTGCAGTGTAGTAATATGTGTTCTACGTTCTCTATACTTTTGCACTCCATACATACTTTTGATTTACATTTCCTTATCAAAAACATGGTGTCATTGAACCCGGTGTGATTGAGCCTCATCCTAGTTAACACTATTTCCTCTTTTCTGTTTTTTCTCTTCACCCCTTGTGCACTGATAGATTTTTGTACTTTATAATACTTTCTCCCGCTACTCCCCTCATCCCACCTATTTTGCCATTTCTCCATCATTTGTTTTTTGATTATTGCCTTTACTTCGTCTTTACCAGCAGGTATATTTATTGATGTATTTCTAATAATAAATCCTCTCGACTTGATTCCATATTTTTAATACTATATAATGCTGCCAGAGAGTCCACACAACATAGCACTCTATCTGCTTTGATTTCCTCTATCCATTGCAAGCCTATAATAATTGCCATCATTTCTGCTGTATAAACCGAGAACTGGTCAGGTAATCTTTTAATGATGCTATAATTCATTGTTGGTACATAGATTCCAATCCCCACCTTCCCTCCTTCACTTTTTCATCCATCTGTATACATATCTAAGTAACCATAATATTTGTTTTTAATATATTGACTTGCCTTATGTCCTTTTTCACTATCTTTCCATTTATTTTTTAAACTCTGTTATATATATATCTACTTCAGGTTTAGGAAATAGCCAGATAGGAATATTGCTTATGGGTGTAGAATTATTAATATGTATATTTTTTATGTTACATTTATCTATTTTATCTTTAATTACCGACCCAAAGCTATTACTTTTAGTTGTATTATACTCCCAACATTCCTCTATCACATTCTTGGCCAGATGTCCATGCCTACATCCTTTAAGTCTACTCCAGTATGTCAACATAAGTTGATCTCTTCTCAGGTCATACGCTACTTCTCCTAACTCCACCTGCATTGCTTTCATTGGTGTTGATGTGATTGCACCTGTACATATCCTAAATGCTTTGTGAATATTTCTTTCTATTTTCATTAAATGTGTTTTAGCTGCAGCTCCATGTACAAAACTTCCATAATCTATATTTGTTCTCATCAAAGCTCTATATATATATATATATACAGTATATTAGTGACTGTTTATCTGCTCCCCACTCCTTACCTGTAACAGCTCTCATTAAGTTTATTATCCTCTTACATTTCTCTTCTACCTTTTCCACATGGGTCTTCCATGTGCCTTTCTGATCTAGCCACATACCAAGATATTTAAAATGATCTACTTTTATCATGTTTTGTCCATATAGCATCAGGTTCTAAATTTTTATGCCTTTTTTCCTGGTAATCGTCATGTAACATGTTTTATTGGGTGATAGCTTAAATCCCCAGTCATATGACCATTGTTCTATCTTCTTTATTGCTTCCTTCATTTTACTTGTCACATTTATAGAATCTCGTCCCCTTGCCCAAATCACTCCATCATCTGCATATAGGGCCGACCCAATCCTTCTATCCAGATTCATGAATATATCATTTATCATTATGTTAAACAAAACTGGACTAATTACACTCCCCTGTGGAATACCATTTGCTATACTGTATTCTTCTGACATCTCTGATCCTACTTTAACTTTGAATTTTCTGTCTGATTTGAAATCAAGGACCCAGTTATAGAACCTACCTCTAATTCCCATCCTATTCATCTTAATCAATAAACCCTCCCGCCACATGGAATCATAAGCCTTTTCAATATCAAAGAATACAATATTCATCAACTCTTTCATTTTAAAGGTTTTCTCTATTTCATGACTTACTCTCACTACAGCATCCATTGTTGATCGTCCTTTTCTAAACCCACACTGATAAGTTGTAAGTAACTCTCGACTTTCAAGGAAATAGTTAAGTCTTCTGACTAGAACTTTCTCCATCCATTTGCATAGATGTGATGTGAGAGCAATAGGTCGATAATTCACAGGATGTTTATTAAATGGGTTTATTCAATGGTAAAATTAATGCACTTTTCCATTGCTTTGGTATTTTCCCTTCTTCCCATATTTTGTTAAATAAATATAATATTTTTCCCAACATATTTTCTGGTAAGTTGTGGAACATAATATAACTCAACTGGTCTTCTCCTGTTGCAGTATCTTTACTTTTATTTAATACTATTAGCAATTCATTTATATTAATTTCAACATCCATCACACTCTCCTCACTATCCTGTCTTAGTAACACATCCCTATTTTGTTTAAACATCCTCTCCTTCCCTCGTCTATGATTTTCATCCAGATCGTCTCCACTATGCACCCCAGCAAACTTTTTCCCCAACACATTTGCTTTTTCTTCATCAGTCACATACATTGTTCCATTGCCTTCTAATGCAGGTATTTTAGCAGACACCTTTTTCCCACTCATCTTCTTCAACATTGACCATACGTCTCCTATCTTGATTTCCCTTCCTATGGCAGAGCAATAATCCCTCCATGCGTTTTGTTTACTGTTTTTAATTACTCTTCGGGCTGTAGCTTTTTTCCTCTGATAATTTATTACATTTTCTTGGCTGAGGTTCTTCCTTAACCTTCTTAATGCGCAATTTCTTTCTTTTTCAGCTGTTGTGCACTTTTCATTCCACCATGGAACCATTTTCCTTTCCCCTCCAATTGACTTATTATCTTATTTGTGATCTTAACTGTGCATTCCTCTATGCCACCTTCCATTGATATTGAATTTGCTGCTTTGCTACATTCCTCCATGAATTTTCCCCAATCCGCTTTTGAAAAGCACCACTTTTTATGTCTGTGTCTTTCTTTGATATCTACTTCTGCGTTTATTGTACAACTAATCGGAAAATGATCACTTCCTATACTTGTGTTTTCATGTACATTCCATTCACAGGAACTTGCCAAGCTATGTGAGACCAGAGTTAAGTCAATGCATGACATTCTATTTGAGCGTATATCTATTCTTGTTCCATTTCCCTTGTTTAAGCATACTAACTGTCTGATATCCATGAGTTCTTCTACTACTATTCCATTATGATCTGTTTGCTTACTTCCCCATAAACTATTATGTGCATTAAAGTCCCCACACCAGATCTCTCTACCGCCATGCCTCCTTATTATCTTCTCCATTGTTTCAACATCTAATAGTTTACAGGGGTTATATATATTAATAATGATTATATTTCTATTTGCTTGATGTATTTCAATAATCACACATTCTATTTAATTTAATGTTGTTATTCTATTATATATTATTCCATCCCTCACAAATGTTGCACACCCTCCCCCTTGGTTTTCTTTTCCATCGACTCGCACTGATTCATAACCATTCAACACATAATCCAGCTGTGGTCTAAGCCACGTTTCTTGCACACATATAATATCAGGTCTTTTCCTACTTTCTCTTATATATTTCTTAAGTTCTTGTCCATTTGCTATTAAACTTCTTGCATTCCATTGTAGGATGTGGAGTACCATTGTGAATTTAATTACCGTTCTGAGGTCCTGCATCATTATGTATAGTCAACATACTATGTATACAGCAAATTCAGCAGGCCTAAATTGACACTGTAGGAGTTCATCTCAACACTTTCAAAGTGTCCCATGGGGTCCACTCTACAAAGTGTTATTTTAACACTTTTGAAAGTGTAGCCATTTTTACATCATTGTAGAGTCAATATTAACAATTTATATAGTTAAAATATAACACTCAACACCAACCGGTGTTGCATTTTTTTTAACACTAGTGTGGTGTCACAAATTAATTCTCTTAAGAGTCATTTATTGACTCTTATAGTGTCATTTTACTCTCAAAAGGAGTTGCAACATTAACACTATAAAAGTGTTAATATACTACTTCAAAATAAAATGTAAAAAAATAAAAAATATGACTAGTTGACGACTTCATACATTTTATTCAAAAACTTTTCATTTCCAACAGACAGTAGCTTAAATAACAGCAGGCACTACAGTATGTATGCTCTTTGACAACTGTCATTAGAGCACTGCTTGTCAAATGGTCTGAAATTAGTTCATTTAAACATGACAGAAAACTCAAGCATTTGGTCTTCTATGCAGTACGCGTTAAACAGGTCATCATAGTACATTATTTCTACATTACAGCTATTATGAAAGCACATTCTTTGTGTTTTATTATATCACAGATCTTCTTGAACACAGGTAGATCAAAGCTACATCCAGTACATATGAACACACCAACATGGTACTCTATACCGTAGCTTCTCACCCAGTTGGTACTTGACACACTTGGAAGATGCTTGCAAACATCATGCCTGACCACGTTCCTCCCCACCTTTTAAGTTGCAGATTGTTTTTGATGTAGGGCCAAATGCAAATCTTCTAAAATAATAATTTTCATACTGAAAGGCCATGACAAACGACTTGAGATTTTTGAAAATTTTAACCACACCTTTTGAAAGAATTGTGTTTGGCTTCAAAACACTTGCACCACGTATGGATAAGAGGGCCAATGTTTTGTATGCTTGGGAATCAACTTCAGAGCTGCAATAAATGTATGTGCCTTGCATGTAATCGGCTTTTGGTCAATCATGTAGAACCTCTGGATGTCACCTTCGCTCACTGATGCAGAGGAGAAATGCTTGTCTTGTGTCAACAGTCTTGGAAGGGGGTCACACTGGCTCCTTCCTGTGGGTGAAAAGGGCAACAACAACAATTAAAACCCCTTTGCATGGTTTCCATTTCTCAGGTGTTTAGCACACCTTCTTACAACACTGAATCAACACAATTAGCCGATTCAAGAACATCTGCAACCTAAAATGAATGCTTTTAGACAGAAATCATATTTTGATATGTAAAAATGGACCTTTGCATACCTTAAGATGTCTGAGAAGATGGTTGGCTGCTTGAGCCAAACTGATCTTTGCTGTTTTTTCCTGGCCTCTTGAAGTCGGAGGGAGCAGATGCAGGAGTAGAAGGTTGCAGGATGTATCACTGCCCCAGCCTAAAAGAAAAAAAAATAATTTTTAAAACAGCTAGGAAATAAATATTTTAAGTTATTTGCGTAATACAGAACTGTTTCTACTGACCACAGCTGTCATCAGGTTGAGGTTCAGTTCCTGACAGCAACTCATCAATGTTCTGCTTTTGCAGGAGAGTCTTGCAGTCTGCAATGACTTTTGCTTTGAAGACAGTTGACCACTTAGCCAGGAACCTCTGAGATACTTCATCAGCAAACATCACTGAGAAATCCTGGTCAATCTAGAAACAAGACAAGAATATTTCATATACTGTAGGCCTGCAGCTTTACAAATGGTTGACGTAATGGGTAATCTAATACTGAACTAGTCCAAATACTAAAGATTTCCTCACCAATCCAGGAACATCAAGGAAGCGAGGGAACACATTGAGGACAGACGATGATACATCTTGTGCTTGGATCATATTCTGCCGATACTGGAAAGTTGCTCTCATCGCCTTTGACCATGGATTCATCGGTTGAATGTCTTATTGTAGATAGTGCCTCCCTGCACTCCTCACCAAGCAGCTGTTGACCAGTTAACAGATATTCTCCTCTGGTTTTTGGACCATCATGAAGAAACAGTCTTGGAACAACTTTGAGAGCCAAGAGAAGTGTAGGACACAACAGTGACTCGGTGGAGGGAGCAAGGATCCAACCAACCTTACGATTTCTGGACGACCTGCTCTACCTCCAGGGCGCAATTTGTCATCACACATGATGGTGAAACCCTCCTTTCAAAACACATCATAGTTAATGATCACAGACAGAACCATTCCCACAGTACATGGTCTTACTGCAGTTGATGACAGTCTGGAATGACTGTTCTAATGGAAAGGGGGAAGTGACCCATGCAGCTCCATCATATCTGCAACCAGGATGTTCACCATCTGTTTACACATTGCATCAGTTAGTGTTTTAGTCTTGTTGCACTCCTTGAAGAAGATTTCCTCACCTTTCGGATTGGCCCTCAAAACACCACCGACTTTCTGCCAAAAATATTAAAAATGAAAGTGTGTTCATGGGAATTCAAGAGGATTTTTAAATAAAACAATGTCATGCATATAAACACTTTACATTCATTTAATCAAAGCTTACCTGTCTTGATTCATCCTGATCCATTGGTTCTGTTGGGTTCCTCTTTCTTGTGGGCTGAAGGATAAATTGTCGAACCTGTTATCGCCACCAACTGGCGATAACTGGGGTGAAGCTGGGGATAGTGGAGTCTGCTTCATCTCCAGTCAAATGACAAAACAGTACAAAACACTAATTACTACGAAAACAAAAAAAATAATTTTGGGGAATTTCAACCTATGGAAAAGGGGCTAAAAATTGAATATCAAATGAAAATACTGTCTCACTTTACAATAAGGTACACAAAATTACAGTCATGCAGGATGAGGAACAAACCTATCTAACCTTATCCACTACTCATTAGTTTCTTAGTAACTACTCTAAATGTGTTTTAGTTCCTCAGTAACTACTCTGCTCATTGGTTCCTTTTTAGTTCATTAGATCCTCTACTACTGTAAATCTGTGCTTTAGTAATTACTTCCTCAGTAACTACTGTATTTTTGCGTACCTTATTGTAAAGTGAGACCAAAAATACATTTTGAGGCCTCAAAGATCATGACAACAATATCTCATTTGGACAAAACCAAGGTACCTGATGGGTCCACACTGCTTGTAATATCTAAACCACCTCATGCATTTTCAAATGTTTTCACATCCTTACCTGTCACTGATAAAAGGACCTTGAAAGTCAAAACACCTGACTTGACAAGTTCATCAAAGACATCCCCATCCACCTCTGAGAATAAGAATAAAATATTTTAAAAAGTCCTACTAAAATAATAAAATAAATATGGAAAAGACACAGTTGCAGGGCTTATGCCTTGATTAAAAAAAAAAAGATATTACTTACCACATTCATGTAAGACTCAAGCAAAGGTTTTCTATGACCCAAGAAGAAAAATACAGATGCATCATTCTAAAAAAAAAAAAAAAAGTGTAGTTGACGTCCAACACATGCCTGACAATTATTTTCAAGTTAAAGTAACAATTAGAGTTGCCAACCTTGATATCTTGTATCTTGTACAGCATATCAAGTCCTTTGCTGGGGGCTCCTCCTGCCAATTATCTAGTTAGCCATTAGCTCATTCAAAATGAAGACAGTATAATGAAGATATATCGTAGCGTTCACTTACTTTGACAAATGTTGCACAGGCAGTGCCGATTCAGCTCACAGCAACACTAAATAGAAAATATAACTTAGCAAAAACACGAGCTAACATTAGCAAAGGCTTTGGGTGGAAACAGCTGCCTCAGTTTATTAGTCTTAAATATCACATCAAAAACTAACGTTTTTTATGTGTAAACAAGGTACAACACAATCAATTAGTTCATCTACTTAAACGTTTACTTACCTACTGATGCAAAATGATTCCTAATTGTCAACTTCTTCCATCTGCTTTTCATTTCAGCAACGTGAAGTGAGGGGTGGAGTCTAAATGAAATGTCCGTGGGCGGAGCTTAAAACACGTGAACACTGTTAGGCGTCAAATGGAGTGTGGAAGTGTTGGATGTTTTTATGGTGACACCAACAAGATTTGAACATTTTCAACATTCCATTTTAACTACAACACTTTCATGATCCGGTGTTAAATTTACACATTTTTAAGAAAATGCAGTGTTACATCAACTCCAAATAGTGTAAGATTGACACTCCAACTTCAAGATTCTCATCAACACCAAAAAATTAACACTCCTCAATTTGCTGTGGGCCTTCTGCTTTCACGTCTTTGATGTTTAAATATTGTTCTGTCACTTTTCCTTTGCTGCCTCGTGGCCACACTGATGACTTTACATATAAAAGCTACAAAGTTCTTTTTATTTACTACTAATGTGTCTTCTTCAATTGCACACTTATGATTACATTTCTGTTGGGGAGCAGTCCATTCTAATTGAGATCTTCTATGGTCTGTTCTCTGAGGAAGTCCTACTGCTTGTCCTGTCTGGTCTATATGAGTTTCCTGATTCTCTACTGGTTTATTTTGCTTAATTACACACATACCTATACTCTTTACTGCTTCAGCATATGATACCTTATTTTCTCTTTTGTATTTTTGCACTTCTTTGGCATGTCTTTGCACTTCACAGCCGCCATATGCGGCACTATGTTCTCCTCCACAAACAATCCACCACACTTTGCACACCTTTGCCTCCACTGGCATTGCTGTGCTGTGTGTCCCATTCTCTGACATTTATAACATCTTAGTGGTTGAGGAATGTACTCCCTCACCCTAAAATTCATACCCCCTATACGTATGTCTGTCGGTATTGTCTTTTCAAATACAAGTAATACCGACAAACTGTCACTTTTTACTCCTCCTCTGCTGGTTTGGAGTCGTCTAGCTTCTGTTATTTTGCCACCTCTTATTTCTCTCTTCACCTCATCCATGGACATTTCCATCGGTACGTTTGATAGAACTCCTCTTATTGCTGCTGCCTCTCCTGGTATGTGTACTTTTATTTCTCCTCCATCAAGGTATTTCAACCTCATGTTTTCTTGCTGTCGATATTAGTATTCTTCTGTTATTGAGCATTTTGGCGTATTTAACTTTCCCTATTTCTTTTTCAATTGCTTTAGTCAGATGAACTGGGTGAAAATGTCCTTTATCTTTGCTCATTGTAATAAGAACTTTGCATTCTTCATCTGACTCTTCTTTGCCATTTGTTTTAGCTCGTATCTTTTTCTTTGTTTGTCTTCCATCATGATCTTTTCCGCTACTTGCTCCTGATCATGACTGTTTCCTTGCTATTTTAACCTGTGTGTACTCAATCTCATCTGCCCCTTCGTCGATCACATCATCTAAGCTACAGCCCTTTGTTACACTCACGGTACAGTTTGGTTGCACTCGCACTTCAGCTCCCTCCGCACCACCGCCACCAGCTCTTCGTGTCTCTTTTGGTTTGTTGCAGGTCGTGGCGCACCGGTCTCGTCGTACCGGGCCCATATAGGCCGTCGGCCGAGACCTATGCAGTCCACTTCCCACAACCCACCTCCAGTCCAGATATCAAATCTCTCAACTGTATATTCGATACTTATTGTATTCCTTATCTCGCACTTTTCACGCTTCGATTTTGGCGCCTCGAGCATTCGACAGTCACTTCCGCCTCCGACCGTCTCAACGCGGATTGGTGGAGCAATGCCAGGACTATCCGTCAGCATTGAATGCTAACAAGCTAACGCGAAGGTTATTGTCGTCGCTTGTTGCCCATTGCTTAGCAGCTCAGTCGCAATGACTTGGTCACCTTCGAAGTGACAGTTTTAATATGGGAGTGATTTTAGTTTACACACAACAATATTAAAACGAGGTCGTACCTACAAAAAAAGTGGTACGTCGTAGAGATCCCTCACACTCCACGACACTTCGGTCCGATTTACGGCTTTCACCAGCCGCTCGGAAAAACAATCTCACTTTGGGTGTGAGTATGAGTAAACATGTTCACGCAGGAGAAGCGGGATATTTTCTATTAATTACAAAAAAACTGATGTATGAATTATATTAATTATTAATAGCAGTCACTAATGCTAAATACCAGAATAGTGGGAAAAAATATACATTTTTTAAGCCAGGAAAATGCACATCACAGGACTATTTTACCTTAAATGTTTAAATAATTTGCATTATATTTATAATAATGATATTTTCTTCAAGTATGACATAATTATATTTAATTATGACATTTTCATGATCGGCATTCTATTTTCTTTGCTGATTAGCTGGGAGAAATCACATGACTTTATAAAGCATTTGACAAGTTATGCATTTGATTTGATGCAACATGGACAATAGTTGTGTCAATTTGAAATAATATTGTAGTTGCTGCGTACAGTAGTATGAAATTATATTTAAAAAAAACTACAAATATTTTTTCAAAATAAATTAAATGCAAAGTAATGTAAAAAATAAAGTAAACAATAATAAGACTTTCAATATCCATTTTGGAAGATTTTATTGACAAACATACATTTGCTTTAAAAGACAGAGAAGAGCGTTCCTCGGTGAGACGAAACAAAGAGGCGTTGGGAGGTGACACTTGTGACCGAGGCAGACAAGGGGAGGGCGGAGGATGTTATGAAATGAGAGAAACGGGACAATAGTCGTATAATACTAATAACCAGGAAGCAGCAAGTGGTTTAGCATAGGCTTATACAACAAGAGGAGTTTGAAGGGGATGAGGAGAGGCTGATCCACTTGTTTCTTTGCTGGTATAGAACTGTTCTTCAAGTCAAATCTCACACACGCACGTGAAATACTCCTGCACACACTTGCATTCACTCCATAAGGCACTGGTTGAACGGTTAAAACACCTTAAAGGGAAATAAGACTAGAAGTAACATGCATTGTCAAATCCGGAGGGAAGTGATGACAAACTGAAATAGCAAACAAGCATGTCAAACCCACAAAATTCCCTCAGAGGGACACTTGCAGTAACTGTAATATTATGCTGTATACGCATGCATGCAAGCGTGTAAAGAATGAGAAGGTAAGGCATTGTAATGGCGGCGCTACCTTGACATCACACTCAAGTTCAAACATCAAATCATTGTAGTTTGATCTATTTCATGCATTGTGCTTAGTCTTTGTACCGTATAGTCATGATAAACACACTCATCATGCTACACAGCTCTACCAGCATCCAAACACACTCCTGTGTGTATGTTTATATGATCTGGTGTCCAGTATGTTCCAGTTCATGGTTAAATACAAATGGGGGGCGGATATGTCCAGAAAGTTACTCGAGGTGTGTGTTCCAGTAGAAAAGAGATGATAGGTCATCATAGCGTGGTGGGCTGTCCTCTGCCTGCAAACAAACATGACACATTTGGTGGTGGAGCACGTACGCTATTTGTTCATGCAAGCCAACCCGTGCACGCCTTCTTTGCTATTGGATGCTGACGTCACTACGCACCACTGCTCCTCCGCCGTAAACTCAATATGAATACTGAATGGAGTGAATCGACTGAGCGAAAGAAGAAAAAGCGTATCAGCTGTATTTCTCAGGTCCACCACAACTCCCACGACCACCACATACCCGGAAGACCATGACGCCACACACACAGACTGAATTCCTTGATCATGTTTGTCTTTATCATGAAAGTGCTAGAAAAGCACACATCCATATAAAGCCGCCGTGCTTCAATCCAATGCTGGACTTCCTAGTATCCATTCAATCCATTGTTTACCTTTTGAAACGATGTTACAGTAGATGGATATATGCCGTCTGGAATGGAAACGTGCTAAACACACATTGATGTAGTCGGATCGTAGGAATATAAATCCATGCATCGACGCAGCGAATGAATTGTTACACCCCTAGTGTCTACCTATCAAAACAGCAAAAAATACTAGTGTGCCAACGTTAGCACGTTAGGCTAAATGTCTTTTTTTTGTGGCGTTATATGCACAAATTAAAGAATCCTTCAAAAAAATTCCTGGATCCAGACGGTGAAACGGATCGCTCCCAAAATGTAATCAAGTCCAACAAGTCCTGAAAATTTAGTTCAAATCCATTCAGAACTTTTCAAGTTATTTTTTGAACGCAAGCAAACAGATAAACGGCGGCAAAAGCATAACCTCCTTGGCGCAGGTAATAAAAGAAAAGAAAAGAAAAAGCAGGACATTATAATAAAATGTATTGCGTTCCATCTTTTCTAATCTCACCGCGTGACGCAATGTAGCAGTCGTGACAGGTCAGCAGTCCGTTGCGGATCCGTACGTCTGTCCCGGTGGTGGCGTCGCCCAGCTGCCCCTGGCACAGGCCGCACTGTGGAGACGCACACGTGCGCTTCATCTTACGCTCGGGCGCCACTTTAGTGTTTTTTTAAGCAATGAAACGGTCGTACCTTGAAACAGCGCATGTGGAAAAACAGGCCCAGGGTATCGATGATCATGGCCGCTCCTTTCCCCAGCGGCTGAGAACAAGCGGAGCATAGCCTCTTCCCGCTAACGCACCTGTGCCACACACACACACGGCAACCAGCGGTGCTCAAACGCCCCAAAAGCGCTGCAGTTTGGGCTTCAACGATGAGTGGGAATAATCACCTGCTGGGTGACGGAGGCGACTGCTGCTGCTGTTTTCCCGTGATGCCGTCATGGGAATCGCACCTGCTGCATCCGCACAAATACAAGAAAAACACTCGCCTTTACGTGCGCCGAGTCATGAAAGAACTTGCCGTACCTTTTCACGCCTTGCGGCACGCCGGGCTGGACGTTCCGGTCCAGAGAAGCTGTCTTCCACATTTCTGGCTTCTTCCACGGCTCGCTCTCACACACGGAATCTGCAGGAGAGCAGCAGACGCTGTCATAGCGTGGAAGATAAGACTGATAAGACAACACCGGCGGCCATTGGCGGCTCACGGCACATGCTAAAAATATAATTTTAGAAAACAACAGCTAAAATGGAAATATCTGCAGCAATTTTACAAGAATAAAGTCCAAAAAAAGTTTGAATCTACACAAAAAAAGTTGTAATCTAACCAGAAAAAGTCCTAATTTCATGAGGAAAACTAAGATCATTTTAGTAGCAGAATCGACATATTTAAAAAAATATGTTTTTTTATGAGAAACAAACAAAACAATATATAAATTTGAAACAACCCGAGGGCCCTCCGAGAGGCGGGGTGCAAGAAGGGCCCACCAGGATGGACCAAACGGTAATGAACGGAATGGATAATGACTACGAGAAGTTCCTCCGGAAGTGTAGTTGTGGGTGGCAGGAAGTGACCTCACTCAGAGGCTTGCATATCCATCAAGGAAAGATGAAGTGTGCCCAGCCCAGACAGCACAATCGCACTGCTTCGGCAGGTCAGATGAAAGGGGACCCAAAGCCAGGGAGCAAACCACAGTGCAGCAGGACCCGACAGCGCAGGAAGGGTAACAGCAGAGCAAATGGGGCAAGAGACGGAGACCGCAAGCCTGGATGGTGGACACACTGTCCCTACTTCAGCCATACAAACAGGAAGTATACCCAAACAGCTAGAGCAGTGCAGCAGGATCAAGTGGCCTGTTGCAAAGGACAGAGGGGCATGGAGCAAACTTGACAGAGACCTGAGCGGCATCCTGGAGCAAGCCTTGAGAGGCAAATTTGAGGACAAGCTAAGGTCCCTCAGTAACATCTGCTTCCAGGAGTGTAAAGAAAGGTTTGGAGAAATCACAGGGAAACGAGCCACACGCCCACTTCCTACCCAGAAAGGGCAAAGGGAGGAACAGTTCGAGGTGCTCCTATGCGATAGATGCCAACTCCGGAAAAGGTGGAGGAAAGCAACCCCAGAGGAGAAACCAGGTCTAAAGCTACTCTGGGATGAGCTCAAACAGAAACTTGCAAAACTTCGCCGCGCAGACTGGATCTGGAAGCGGAGAAAGAGAAAGGAGAAGGAAAGAAGAGCCTTTTTCCAGGACCCATGCAGGTATGCCAGACAGCTGCTGGATGAGAAACGGAGCGGAAAGCTAGACATCTCCAAGGAAGAGCTGGAGCAATATGCAAAGACCCACTACACCGATGCAGCCAGAGACACACCACTTAGTTCCCCAGGCCACATACCACGGCTGCCACCACCAACCATTGCCTTTGACACCTCTCCACCAAGACTAAGTGAGCTTACAGAGGTCCTGAGGAAAGCAAGATCAGCCTCAGCACCCGGACCAAATGGGCTGTCCTATAAGTTCTACAAGAACAGCCCACAAGTGTCCAAAATCTTGTGGAGGCTTATGAGGGTGGCTTGGAAGAAGGAGTCCATCCCAGCCGAGTGGCAGCAGGCAGTTGGCGTATTCATCCCAAAAGAATTGAATTCTACCACCATTGATCAGTTCAGGAGCATCGCATTACTGAACGCGGAGGGGAAGCTGTTCTTCTCGATTCTCGCAAGGAGAATGACCAACTTCCTTCAGGGCAATGGATATGTTGACACAAGTTGCCAGTAGGCGGGGATCCCAGGGCTCCCAGGGTGTACTGAGCACTCAGCCGTGATCTAGGAGCAGATCCAGCGGGCCAAGAGGGAGCGCACTGACCTCCATGTGGTGTGGCTAGACTTGGCCAATGCGTATGGGTCAGTACCACACAAGGTGATTGACTACGCACTGGCGTTCTTTCACATCCCAACAGCTGTCAGCACCATCATAGCCAAATACTTCAGCAATTTCCACATGTGCTTCACCCGAGAAGGCTCGGCAACAAGGTGGCAACAGCTGGAGGTCGGCATCGCAATGGGCTGTGCGATTTCACTCATACTCTTCGTGGCTGCCTTCGAGCTCATTCTCCGTGGAGCAAAGCAAGTGGTTGGAGGTGTGAGGCTGCCATCTGGAGAAAGACTGCCCGCCCTGAGAGGGTACATGGACGATGTGACAAGCATCCTACAGACCTCTCCATGTACAGCAAGGGTCCTCAAACGCCTGGATGAGCTTACACAGTGGGCAAGACTGAAGATAAAGCCAGCCAAGTCCGGGAGCCTGTCAATCAGGAGAGGAGTAAGGACCGATAGGACGGTGTTCATGGTAGGGGGGGAGAGGATACCCCTGTTGTCAGAGCAGCCTATTAGAAGCCTCGGAGGAGAATACACTGCTGACCTCTCTGACAGGCAGATGGGCAAGCGGGTACAACAGCAGCTGGGGCACGGCCTGGCCAGGATTGATAGCAGCCAGCTCCCCGGGAAGTTCAAACTGTGGTGCTACCAGTTCACACTATTCCAGCGTGTGATGTCGCCACTTAAAGTCTGCGAGATTCCATCCACTGCGGTCAGCAGGCTAGACAGCATTGCAAACACCTACATAAGGAAATGGTTGGGTCTCCCTCGCTGCTTCTCCAACGCAGGACTCTTTGGAAAAAATGCACTTCAGCTTCCACTGAAGTCAGTGGGCCTTGGGTACAAACAGGAAAAGGCCCGCCTGGTGTTTGAACTGAAGGAGTCCAGGGACCCTGCAATAAGAGCCGTGGCAATAGCCGTCAGAACGGGGCGCAAATGGAGGGCCCAACCAGAAGTGAATCAGGCTGTCAGCAGGCTGCAACACAGAGAGATCACCGGGAGAGTGCAGGAAGGCTGGGCTGGAGTCGGCTTCGGGGAACCAATGAGATACCGGTCAAAAGCCTCAAGACAGCAGAGAAAGGCCATGATTGTGGAGGAAGTGGCCTGTGTGGAACAAGAGCAGTATCTCATCAAAGCGGTGTCCCAGGGCAAGCAAGAGGCATGGACCAGGTGGGAGGACACTGTCCACAGGGTCATAACCTGGGAAGACATCTGGCAAGCCCCACAGGCACGGCTCAGCTTCATGGTCAGAGCAGCGTACGACACCCTCCCGTGCCCTCAGAATCTCTCCACATGGTTAGGGAGTGAGGACAGGTGCCCGCTGTGTGAAAGTGACAAAGTAGGCCTCCAACACATCCTGGCATCATGCAAAGTGGCACTGTCACAAGGACGTCTCAGATGGCGGCACAATCAAGTGCTTAGGAAGTTGGCAGAGCACCTGGAGACAAGAAGAACAGCTGCTAACGCAACAGCAAGCAGCCAAACGACTAGCATCTCCTTTGTACGACCAGGGGAGACCCAGCAAAAGCCGCAGGGCAGTCAGGCAAGATCATTGCTAACCCCTGGGAAGGCGTGGGAGATGCGTGTCGACCTGGACAGGCAGCTCATCTTCCCAAGCGAGATTGTGCAATCAACCCTAAGACCAGACATCGTGATGTGGTCCACAGCTGCCAAGTGCGTCCTCATCATTGAGTTAACCGTGCCGTGGGAAGAGGGAATACCATCTGCACACGAGACCAAGCGGCTCAAGTACACCGAGCTGGCAGCAGAGTGCAAAGAGGAGGGGCGGGCAGAATCCATCCACCCAGTGGAGGTCGGGTGCAGGGGCTTCGTTGGCAGGTCAGCGATCCAGCTTCTCCGCGCTCTAGGAACAACAGGGGCAAGACTACAGCGAGCAACTAAGGAGCTTGCAGAAGAGGCAGAAAAAGCAAGCTACTGGTTGTGGTTAAGGAGGAAAGATAGTAGATGGGGTCAGACGTCCCAAGATGCCACTTTCCACCCCACCTGGACATGTACTGGATAGGGGGCGAAACATCAGTGAAAGGTGGCACCAGCTGACAACCCTGCATCTGACCTAAAGTGCACTGGAGGAGGTGCGACAGGCAAAATGTCCAGCAGGAAATACCATCTCAACCTGTATATACTATTGTCATTTTTGGAAAAATAGGCTGCAGGAAAAGTGGTAATGTTATGACAATAAAGTCCAAATATTATGGGATTTAAGTCGTTACACAAAGAAAATTTACAAGAAGAGTGTTGAAATCTGATGGAAAAGATGGAAAAATAAGACATTTAAAAAACAGCTGTAATTTTACAAATATTTTGTTGGAAATTTAAAAGAAAATAAGATGAAAACAATAAGGAAAAAAAGAAAGAAAAGACACAGCTGTAATTTTATGAGACTTTAGCTGGAAATGTAAAAGAAAATAAGATGAAAAAATACATTTGAAAAAACAGCTGCAAAGAAAATAAACTGAAAAAATAAGGAAAAATAAATTAAACAGACAGCTGTAATTTTACAAGAATTTAGCTGGAAATTTAATAGAGGATGGAAACAAATAAGAAAAAAAACAGCTGTAATTTTACAAGAATTTAGTTGCAAATCTAAAAGAAAATAAGATGAAAAGATAATAAAAAATACATTTAAAAAACAGCTAAAATTTTCCAAGAATTTTGTTGAAAATTTTAAAGAAAATAAGATGAAAAAATTTGGAAAAAAAAGAAATTAAGAAACAGCTGTAATTTCATGAGAATTTAGTTGGAAATGTAGAAGAAAATAAGATGAATAAATAAATTTAAAAATCAGCTCCAAAGAAAAGAAAATGAAAAAATAAGAAAAAAAATTAAAAACAGAGCTGTAATTTTACAAGAATTTTGTCGAAAATTTAAAATAAAATAAAATGAAAATAAGGAATAAAAAAAACAGCTGTCATTTGACCAGAGTCAAGTCAAAATATGAAGAGATAAAATTCATATTCAAACAAGAAAAAAAGTCACAATTTTACGAGAATAAACTTGTAATATTATGAGTAGAATAGTGTGACTTTAGGAGCATAACCTTGAAATATTAAATAAAAAATAATATTATGAGGAACAAACAAAATAAAGTTAGTGTAGGTAAAATAAGGCTGGGAGAAAAGTGATATTATTATGGGAATAAAGTCAAAATATTACCAAAAAAATGACACAGATTACTTAAAAAAGAAAGTTGAAATATTTTGGAAAAAATACTAATAATGGGCTTTTTCATCGATATCACAAAGCTGAAGTGCACTTTTTTTGTTGAAATATACTGTATATACAGTATATACAGTACATACAGTATATACTGTGTGTACTGTATATACTGCTTACAGTATATACTGTATATACAGTATATACTATACTGTATATACTGTGTGTACTGTATATACTGCTTACAGTATATACTGTATATACTATACTGTATACACAGTATAGTATATACAGTATAGTATACTGTATATAGAGTATATACTGTGTATACTGTATATACTGTAACTTTTTATCTAGAACTTTCATTTTTCAGTATGTGGTCCCGGCTGGAAGGAAGTAGTGCATAGTGCATGAAAGCAGCAGACATGAAAGAATGATAGCGTGGATAGAAGTAAGTATAGAAGTACGTCTAGTAGAATGATAGCGTGGATAGAAGTATAAAAGTACGTCTAGTAGAATGATAGCATGGATAGAAGTAAGTATAGAAGTACGTCTAGTAGAATGATAGTGTGGATAGTAGTAATCATCATCATCATCAACTTTATTTCAGACACATGCATGGTCCATAGAACAATATACAGTATATAAAACAAAAAACCCCACACAATTAAAAATGGCTATCTCTTGCTATATAAATGAAGGCGCCAGTGTTTCCACAAACTAGAAAAGAAGCTGACTGAGCTTTGTACAGGGTTGGTCAGTACACATATGATGCTGTTTGCAGAGGATGTTAGCCTACACATACAGTACATCTGTACATGAGGTTCCGTAACACAGCAGCACAAGTTGGTACAGCCGCCTGGACAAACATTGGACTGGCACTAGTCCAGCGGGGCACCTTAAGCAGCATCCTCATGCCATCATTGTATGCCACCTGAAGTTTATGTATACTGCTTTTTTTATAATGCTGCCACAAGTGGGCAGTATACATAGGAGTACTATATGCTTTAAAAAGTGCAGTTTTAACAGATACTGAGCACATAGAAAACTCACTAACAAGCATATTAGCTTGTGCATATTGCATACAACATTGTCTATAAACGTCTCTATCATCTGTCAGGTCAGCGGATATGTAATGGCCCAAATATTTCACCTCATCATAGACTTTTAACATGTTATCTGCCAGTGAGAAGTTAGGGAAAGTTAATTTCATGTCCTCTTTACTCCTGACAATCATGATGTTGCTCTTTTCTGAATTATATTTAATATCAAAGTCTAGGCCATACTGTGAACAAACCCTTAATAGCTGCTGTAGACCAGCACTGTATGGACAGAAGATCACTAAATGGTCAGCATACATCAGGTGGTTTATGGTAGTATCACCAACCAGGCAGCCAGTCCTACATTCATTCAGCAGCTTAGATAGATCATCCATATACATGTTAAAAAGACAGGGAGACAAAATGCTGCCTTGTCGCACGCCGTTACCAACATGAAAGGAAGATGATACAAAGTTTCCCCACTTAACAGACATAGACTGTTGAGCATACCAAAACACTAACATTCTTATTAAATATTTTGGGACACCTCTATTATACAATTTGTGAAATAACTTTTCATGATTTATGTGGTCAGAAGCCTTTGAGGCGTCAATAAAGCAAACGAAAATGGTAGTATTGTGCCTGTTGTACAGGTCCATAATCTCCTTTAAGGCAAAAATGCACATATCTGTGCCAAGCTTGGATTTGAAGCCAAACTGATTATCAGATGTCATGATAAACTTCTCCATTCTATTCAACATAGCCTTTTCCAAGACCTTTGATAAGGTACTTGCCAGAGCTATAGGACGATAATTATCTTTACTATTTATTTTTCCAGCTTTATTTTTCACAAAGGGCACTAAAATAACAGACAGTATAGACTTTGGTAAGGTACCATGAATTAAAAACCCAGTAAAACATATTGCTAACAGAGGATAAAGTTTTCTGCTGGCGAATTTTAGATGCTCAGTGGATATCTTGTCTGCACCACAGGCCTTATTATTACTAAGCTTCATCACAATCTCATTGACTTCTTGTACAGAAATAGTCACATCATCATCTTTGTCTGCATTGTCCACCACAAAGGAATTACTTTTGACACAATTAAACAGCTCATAGTCATGTTTCTGCCATAACTGAGTAATTTCATCTGGTCCGTTTGCCCCACCAATATTTGTTGGCAAAGATGTTTTAAAAGTGTTTAATCTTTGGATTTCTTTCCAAAATTCAATAGGACTATTGTTTTGTAATTTTTTTGCAAGTGAGTCTGATCTCAATGTATTTTCATTCCTCTTAATAAGTCGTAGGATATATTTAAAATTTGCATTTGCCTGTTTCTTATAGTCAAAAAAGGGACCATGTTTAGGTTTTCCTGCTTCAACCCACAGTTTGAAAGCTCGTCTGGCCTCAGCATGAAGCTCTTCTGCATATTCATTCCAGCCTGGCCTGGCTTTATATTTTTTGGTTCCATTGAGAGACTTACTTGAGATAAAAAGAGATTTTACAATTTTCTCATACAGGGAGCACAACTCTAGGCCATGTTGCACATTCTTACAATTCATATCACGACATGTAACTGTACTTTTTGGCAATTCAATTTTACTCAATAAAATATCAGACTGGGTACTGTAAAGATGAAAATCTTGCTCGGTCAAATTGGCCCAATTTATTTTCCTTTCTTCTGGGTTGTCACTCACAGGCAAGAGGGCTGGTAAATTGCGCATATTTATGGACAAAGAAAATGGTACATGATCAGATGTTGCCAACTCCTAATTGATCCTGATGGCCTCTATAGAGTCATGTGCATCTTCAGTGCAGATGCAGTGGTCTAACCAAGATGTTGAGTGCCATGCTTCACTAATGTAAGTGTAGCTATCCAGTGGCAAGAGTACTTCACTGGACAGAATCAACCCATTATTGGAGCAGAATCGCTTTAAATGATCAGCAAATGTAGATTTAGAATCTGACACATCAGCATTCATGTCACCCACGATGAAGAAACAAGTAGAAGGGTTGTCCTGAACATATGATAAAACATAGGCCAACTTATTAAGGTATTCATCCTCATTGTGGGGACTTTCGTAGGGTGTATATACGTTTAGTATAATAAAAGTTTTACCCCCACAGCTGAACTCTATTCCTATAGCCCAATCAGCATCACGTCTGACTACTTTAATCAATTGATCATATCTGTTATGCCACAACACTGCAACACCACCAGATATTCTGCCACGCACTAACTTGGTGCTGCAGTCAGTGGTAGATTCACCTGCCCCATAGAAGTTTTCATGTCAGGAATTAAGTCTTTCCAAGTCTTGTTTAGATAGAAAGGTCTCCTGAACGCACAATACATCACACGTTGCCAGGAGTTTATCCACCACAAGGCGACGGGATTTGTCTGCTTCCGTATGTCCAACACGCAATCCGCGCACGTTGTACGACACAACATTAATGTTCATTTACTTGGGCAGATTGGTCCCATGCTCACGCACAGCTGCTGTCCTGTAGCACTAGGTGTACTCACAGGTCGATCATCAGAGCGCCGCAGCTCAGCCTGCCCCTCGGATCCAAGTGCCACGCCGCCAGTGTTAGCTTTGGGTCTGCGAGCCTCGAAATAGCGGCGGACATACGTCCCCGCTGGCCAAAGTTGTGGATCGTATATTTCTGACACTTCGTTACACTCTACCGTGACCTGGAATGAACTGAATCTGTTGAGTTTGGAGTCAATTTTCCGACAGGTCACCTGCTTCCCAGTTTCTCAGCCAGATAGGAAGACAGGGTGTCAGCATCAAGCTCCGGAGAGAACCGAGTGGCAAAAACACTCACCAGTTTAGTTCTAATCACTGGGATGGTGTTCTCAGCTGCGGTGCCAACGAGTGTCCATTATTCCACCTTTGCACTGCACTGTTCCTCCTGGGGTTCTCGGGGGCCTCCGAGCTCCCTGTTTTTTACAACCGTGCTCCACGCCGGGGACTGAGGCAACACGTCCACCCGCTCCGGCTCTGGAGCCGACGCGGCTGGTGCTTCTGCCAGTACAGGTGCCGCCGCTCCGCCCGTCCGCTGAGGTGTACCGCGGAGGTTCATGATAGCTTTCAAACGGCGATCCATAGCCTCTGTAGTGGCACCAAAGTTTTCATTCAAGTTTAATTGGGTCTCCATAGCAGCTCTTAGATTCGAGACTTCCCGATTCAGCCGCTCCATTCGATTGAGCAGAGCCGAGGCGTCCATGTTGCCAAATCCAACAGGTGGTAATTCATCTAGGTAATGAGATACGAACCTTGGGATGTTCTCACCACATTCATTAAGTACCTTTAGGCAGTCTTTGATGTTATTTGTGTCCTTTTGTGAGCCTTTGTGCCTGATGCAGCGTATGGAAGTCGTGCACGTTTCAAACAATAGCCGCTTGGACTCTTCAATCCATTCGGATGAGAAGTTGCTTGAAACCAGCAATACGATTTGATCTTGTGACAAAGTTCTCATTTTGATGACAATAAAGTTTAAAAGCTCATCCTCTATGATCGTTCTCCCATCTGCTGTTTTATAAGCAAAAATCCCAGCTTTTGTTTGAGAGCAAACAACTGCTCCAGCACGCACGGCTGCACCCACCGCAGCCGTGCGTGTAGACACACGTCTAGTAGAATGATAGCGTGGATAGAAGTATAGAAGTACGTCTAGTAGAATGATAGCGTGGATAGAAGTATAGAAGTACGTCTAGTAGAATGATAGCATGGATAGAAGTATAGAAGTACGTCTAGTAGAATGATAGCGTGGATAGAAGTATAGAAGTACGTCTAGTAGAATGATAGCGTGGATAGAAGTATAGAAGTACGTCTAGTAGAATGATAGCGTGGATAGAAGTATAGAAGTACGTCTAGTAGAATGATAGCGTGGATAGAAGTATAGAAGTACGTCTAGTAGAATGATAGAGGGGATAGAAGTATAGAAGTACATCTAGTAGAATGATAGCGTGGATATAAGTATAGAAGTACGTCTAGTAGAATGATAGCGTGGATATAAGTATAGAAGTACGTCTAGTAAAATGATAGCGTGGACAGAAGTATAGAAGTACGTCTAGTAGAATGATAGAGTGGCTAGAAGTATAGAAGTACGTCTAGTAGAATGATAGCGTGGATAGAAGCATAGAAGTACGTCTAATAGAATGATAGAGTGGATAGAAGTATAGAAGTACGTCTAGTAGAATGATAGAGTGGATAGAAGCATAGAAGTACGTCTAGTAGAATGATAGAGGGAAAGAAGTATAGAAGTAGGTCGAGTAGAATGAAAAAGTGGATAAAAGCATAGAAGTACGTCTAATAGAATGATAGAGTGGATAGAAGTATAGAAGTATGTCTACCTCGCTATCATTCTACTAGACGTACTTCTACACTTACTAATGTCACGCTATCATTCTACTAGACGTACTTCTATACTTACTTCTATCCACACTATCATTCTACTAGACGTACTTCTATACTTCTATCCACTCTATCATTCTACGAGACGTACTTCTATACTCTATTAACTCTATCATTCTACTAGATGTACTTCTATACTTCTTTCCACTCTATCATTCTACGAGACGTACTTCTATACTCTATTAACTATCATTCTACAAGATGTACTTCTATACTTCTATCCACGCTATCATTCTACTAGACGTACTTCTATACTTCTGTCCACGCTATCATTCTACTAAACGTACTTCTATACTTCTATCCACTTTATCATTCTACTAGACCTACTTCTACACTTGCTTCTGTCCACGAAGTACGTCTAATAGAATGATAGCGTGGATAGAAGTAAGTATAGAACTACATCTAGTAGAATGATAGCGTGGATATAAGTATAGAAGTACGTCTAGTAGAATGATAGAGTGGATAGAAGCATAGAAGTACGTCTAGTAGAATGATAGAGTGGATAGAAGTATAGAAGTACGTCTAGTAGAATGATAGAGTGGATAGAAGTATAGAAGTACGTCTAATAGAATTATAGCGTGGATAGAAGTATAGAACTACATCTAGTAGAATGATAGTGTGGATAGAAGTAAGTATAGAAGTACGTCTAGTAGAATGATAGCGTGGATAGAAGTATAGAAGTACGTCTAGTAGAATGATAGCGTGGATAGAAGTATAGATGTACGTCTAATAGAATGATAGCATGGATAGAAGTAAGTATAGAAGTACGTCTAGTAGAATGATAGAGTGGAAAGAAGTATAGAAATACGTCTAATAGAATTATAGCGTGGATAGAAGTATAGAAGTACATCTAGTAGAATGATAGAGTGGAAAGAAGTATAGAAGTAGGTCTAGTAGAATGATAGAGGGGATAGAAGTATAGAAGTACGTCTAATAGAATGATAGCGTGGAAAGAAGTATAGAAGTAGGTCTAGTAGAATGATAGAGTGGATAGAAGTATAGAAATAAGTCTAATAGAATTTTAGCGTGGATAGAAGTATAGAAGTACGTCTAGTAGAATGATAGAGTGGAAAGAAGTATAGAAATACGTCTAATAGAATTATAGCGTGGATAGAAGAATAGAAGTACGTCTAATAGAATGATAGCATGGATAGAAGTAAGTATAGAAGTACGTCTAGTAGAATGATAGCGTGGATAGAAGTATAGAAGTACGTCTAATAGAATTATAGCGTGGATAGAAGTATAGAAGTACGTCTAGTAGAATGATAAAGTGGATAGAAGTATAGAAGTACGTCTAGTAGAATGATAGCGTGGATAGAAGTATAGAAGTACGTCTAGTAGAATGATAGAGTGGATAGAAGTATAGAAGTACGTCTCGTAGAATGATAGAGTGGAAAGAAGTATAGAAGTAGGTCTAGTAGAATGATAGCGTGGATAGAAGTATAGAAATACGTCTAATAGAATTATAGCGTGGATAGAAGTGTAGAAGTACGTCTAGTAGAATGATAGCGTGGATAGAAGTATAGAAGTACGTTTAGTAGAATGATAGCGTGGATAGAAGTAAGTATAGAACTACATCTAGTAGAATGATAGCGTGGATATAAGTATAGAAGTACGTCTAGTAGAATGATAGAGTGGATAGAAGTATAGAAGTACGTCTCGTAGAATGATAGAGTGGAAAGAAGTATAGAAGTACATCTAGTAGAATGATAGAGTTAATAGAGTATAGAAGTAGGTCTAGTAGAATGATAGCGTGGATAGAAGTATAGAAGTACGTCTCGTCTAGTAGAATGATAAAGTGGATAGAAGTATAGAAGTACGTCTAGTAGAATGATAGCGTGGATAGAAGTATAGAAGTACGTCTAGTAGAATGATAGAGTGGATAGAAGTTTAGAAGTACGTCTCGTAGAATGATAGAGTGGAAAGAAGTATAGAAGTAGGTCTAGTAGAATGACAGCGTGGATAGAAGTATAGAAATACGTCTAATAGAATTATAGCGTGGATAGAAGTATAGAAGTACATCTAGTAGAATGATAGCGTGGATAGAAGTATAGAAGTACGTCTAGTAGAATGATAGCGTGGATAGAAGTATAGAAGTACGTCTAGTAGAATGATAGCGTGGATAGAAGTATAGAAGTACGTCTAGTAGAATGATAGAGTGGAAAGAAGTATAGAAGTAGGTCTAGTAGAATGATAGAGTGGATAGAAGTATAGAAGTACGTCTAGTAGAATGATAGCATGGATAGAAGTAAGTATAGAACTACGTCTAGTAGAATGATAGCGTGGATAGAAGTATAGAAGTACGTCTAATAGAATGATAGCGTGGATAGAAGTATAGAAGTACGTCTAGTAGAATGATAGAGTGGAAAGAAGTATAGAAGTACGTCTAGTAGAATGATAGCGTGGATAGAAGTATAGAAGTACGTCTAGTAGAATGATAGAGTGGAAAGAAGTATAGAAGTAGGTCTAGTAGAATGATAGAGTGGATAGAAGTATAGAAGTACGTCTAGTAGAATGATAGCATGGATAGAAGTAAGTATAGAACTACGTCTAGTAGAATGATAGCGTGGATAGAAGTATAGAAGTACGTCTAATAGAATGATAGCGTGGATAGAAGTATAGAAGTACGTCTAGTAGAATGATAGAGTGGATAGAAGTATAGAAGTACGTCTAGTAGAATGATAGAGTGGAAAGAAGTATAGAAGTAGGTCTAGTAGAATGATAGCGTGGATAGAAGTATAGAAGTACGTCTAGTAGAATGATAGCGTGGATAGAAGTATAGAAGTACGTCTCGTAGAATGATAGCGTGGATAGAAGTATAGAAATACGTCTAGTAGAATGATAGCGTGGATAGAAGTATAGAAGTACGTCTAGTAGAATGATAGCGTGGATAGAAGTATAGAAGTACGTCTAATAGAATGATAGCGTGGATAGAAGTAAGTATAGAACTACATCTAGTAGAATGATAGTGTGGATAGAAGTAAGTATAGAAGTACGTCTAGAAGAATGATAGCGTGGATAGAAGTATAGAAATACGTCTAGTAGAATGATAAAGTGGATAGAAGTATAGAAGTACATCGAGTAGAATGATAGCATGGATAGAAGTATAGATGTACGTCTAGTAGAATGATAGAGTGGATAGAAGTATAGAAGTATGTCTAATAGAATGATAGAGTGGATAGAAGTATAGAAGTACGTCTAGTAGAATGATAGCGTGGATAGAAGTATAGAAGTACGTTTAGTAGAATGATAGAGTGGATAGAAGTAAGTATAGAACTACATCTAGTAGAATGATAGCGTGGATATAAGTATAGAAGTACGTCTAGTAGAATGATAGCGTGGATAGAAGTATAGAAGTACGTCTAGTAGAATGATAGCGTGGATAGAAGTATAGAAGTACGTCTAGTAGAATGATAGAGTGGAAAGAAGTATAGAAGTAGGTCTAGTAGAATGATAGAGTGGATAGAAGTATAGAAGTACGTCTAATAGAATGATAGCGTGGATAGAAGTATAGAAGTACGTCTAGTAGAATGATAGCGTGGATAGAAGTAAGTATAGAACTACGTCTAGTAGAATGATAGCGTGGATAGAAGTATAGAAGTACGTCTAGTAGAATAATAGCGTGGATAGAAGTATAGAAGTACGTCTAATAGAATTATAGCGTGGATAGAAGTATAGAAGTACGTCTAGTAGAATGATAGCGTGGATAGAAGTATAGAAGTACGTCTAATAGAATGATAGCGTGGATAGAAGTATAGAAGTATGTCTAGTAGAATGATAGCGTGGATAGAAGTATAGAAGTACATCTAGTAGAATGATAGCATGGATAGAAGTAAG
Source organism: Dunckerocampus dactyliophorus (assembly GCF_027744805.1). Classification (NCBI taxonomy): domain Eukaryota; kingdom Metazoa; phylum Chordata; class Actinopteri; order Syngnathiformes; family Syngnathidae; genus Dunckerocampus; species Dunckerocampus dactyliophorus. Next base: position 1,965,386 of record NC_072824.1, read on the forward strand.
TATAGAACTACGTCTAGTAGAATGATAGCGTGGATAGTATAGAAATACGTCTAATAGAATTATAACGTGGATAGAAGTATAGAAGTACATCTAGTAGAATGATAGAGTGGAAAGAAGTATAGAAGTACGTCTAATAGAATGATAGCGTGGATAGAAGTATAGAAGTACGTCTAGTAGAATGATAGCGTGGATAGAAGTATAGAAGTACGTCTAGTAGAATGATAGCATGGATAGAAGTATAGAAGTACGTCTAGTAGAATGATAGAGTGGATAGAAGTATAGTAGTACATCTAGTAGAATGATAGCGTGGATAGAAGTATAGAAGTACGTCTAGTAGAATGATAGCATGGATAGAAGTAAGTATAGAACTACGTCTAGTAGAATTATAGCGTGGATAGAAGTATAGAAGTACGTCTAGTAGAATGATAGAGTGGAAAGAAGTATAGAAGTACATCTAGTAGAATGATAGCGTGGATATAAGTATAGAAGTACATCTAGTAGAATGATAGCGTGGATAGAAGTATAGAAGTACGTCTCGTAGAATGATAGCGTGGATAGAAGTATAGAAATACGTCTAATAGAATTATAGCGTGGATAGAAGTATAGAAGTACATCTAGTAGAATGATAGCGTGGATAGAAGTATAGAAGTACGTCTAGTAGAATGATAGCGTGGATAGAAGTATAGAAGTACGTCTAATAGAATTATAGCGTGGATAGAAGTATAGAAGTACGTCTAGTAGAATGATAGAGTGGATAGAAGTATAGAAGTACGTCTCGTAGAATGATAGAGTGGAAAGAAGTATAGAAGTAGGTCTAGTAGAATGATAGAGTGGATAGAAGTATAGAAGTACGTCTAATAGAATGATAGCGTGGATAGAAGTATAGAAGTATGTCTAACAGAATGATAGCGGGATAGAAGTATAGAAGTACGTCTAACAGAATGATAGCGGGATAGAAGTATAGAAGTACGTCTAGTAGAATGATAGCGTGGATAGAAGTATAGAAGTACGTCTAGTAGAATGATAGAGTGGATAGAAGTATAGAAGTACGTCTCGTAGAATGATAGAGTGGAAAGAAGTATAGAAGTAGGTCTAGTAGAATGATAGCGTGGATAGAAGTATAGAAATACGTCTAATAGAATGATAGCGTGGATAGAAGTATAGAAGTACGTCTAGTAGAATGATAGATTGGATAGAAGTATAGAAGTACGTCTAATAGAATGATAGCGTGGATAGAAGTATAGAAGTACATCTAGTAGAATGATAGTTTGGATAGAAGTATAGAAATACGTCTAGTAGAATGATAGAGTGGATAGAAGTATAGAAGTACGTCTAATAGAATGATAGCGTGGATAGAAGTATAGAAGTAGGTCTAGTAGAATGATAGCGTGGATAGAAGTATAGAAGTACGTCTAGTAGAATGATAGAGTGGATAGAAGTATAGAAGTACGTCTAATAGAATGATAGCGTGGATAGAAGTATAGAAGTACGTCTAGTAGAATGATAGCGTGGATAGAAGTATAGAAGTACGTCTAGTAGAATGATAGCATGGATAGAAGTATAGAAGTACGTCTAGTAGAATGATAGAGTGGATAGAAGTATAGTAGTACATCTAGTAGAATGATAGCGTGGATAGAAGTATAGAAGTACGTCTAGTAGAATGATAGCATGGATAGAAGTAAGTATAGAACTACGTCTAGTAGAATTATAGCGTGGATAGAAGTATAGAAGTACGTCTAGTAGAATGATAGAGTGGAAAGAAGTATAGAAGTACATCTAGTAGAATGATAGCGTGGATATAAGTATAGAAGTACATCTAGTAGAATGATAGCGTGGATAGAAGTATAGAAGTACGTCTCGTAGAATGATAGCGTGGATAGAAGTATAGAAATACGTCTAATAGAATTATAGCGTGGATAGAAGTATAGAAGTACATCTAGTAGAATGATAGCGTGGATAGAAGTATAGAAGTACGTCTAGTAGAATGATAGCGTGGATAGAAGTATAGAAGTACGTCTAATAGAATTATAGCGTGGATAGAAGTATAGAAGTACGTCTAGTAGAATGATAGAGTGGATAGAAGTATAGAAGTACGTCTCGTAGAATGATAGAGTGGAAAGAAGTATAGAAGTAGGTCTAGTAGAATGATAGAGTGGATAGAAGTATAGAAGTACGTCTAATAGAATGATAGCGTGGATAGAAGTATAGAAGTATGTCTAACAGAATGATAGCGGGATAGAAGTATAGAAGTACGTCTAACAGAATGATAGCGGGATAGAAGTATAGAAGTACGTCTAGAAGAATGATAGCGTGGATAGAAGTATAGAAATACGTCTAATAGAATTATAGCGTGGATAGAAGTATAGAAGTACATCTAGTAGAATGATAGAGGGGATAGAAGTATAGAAGTACGTCTAGTAGAATGATAAAGTGGATAGAAGTATAGAAGTACGTCTAGTAGAATGATAGCGTGGATAGAAGTATAGAAGTACGTCTAGTAGAATGATAGAGTGGATAGAAGTATAGAAGTACGTCTCGTAGAATGATAGAGTGGAAAGAAGTATAGAAGTAGGTCTAGTAGAATGATAGCGTGGATAGAAGTATAGAAATACGTCTAATAGAATGATAGCGTGGATAGAAGTATAGAAGTACGTCTAGTAGAATGATAGATTGGATAGAAGTATAGAAGTACGTCTAATAGAATGATAGCGTGGATAGAAGTATAGAAGTACATCTAGTAGAATGATAGCGTGGATAGAAGTATAGAAGTACGTCTAGTAGAATGATAGCGTGGATAGATAGATGTTGTGTGTGTGTCGTGTTCACCTTGCAGGAAGTGCAGCTTTGATGCATGCCAATCCTCTTTTTGGCCATTTTGCTGCATCCTGAGGCTGCTGGTGGCGTCCTTGACCTGTGAAGGCGGTGACCCTGGGCCCGTCTGGGCCGCCTGCTGCTGGACAAGGACGCAGGGACTGAGGGGCGCTACGGTCTCCTCCAAGATCTTCCTTTCCTGCAGGAGATGCACCAAGCCGTTGTCTGACTTTGCTCCTTTCAGGGCCTTTTGCAATCATTTTGGACCCCGCAATGTCGTGAGGGAGTGACACTCAAAGTGCCATAAAACAAGGGATTAGTGTCAACTGTCATTTTTGCATGAATTGATGTTTCAAAAGAAATCATGATCATTGTCATAATTTTGACATTCCATTTGTTTTTATCATAAGCATTCATACTCTTGTAAAGATGTGTATTTGTCCTAGTAAAGGCTAACATACCGTAATGATATGATATGTACAGTCTATGAAAGGTGGTCCTCGGTACCTCTTCGTTGTGTTTGCGCTCCTGCTCCTGCACCTCCAACTGGGCTTTCTCCCACTCCTTCTTCAGCTTCTCCTGCTCCTTCTGGTATTGCTCCTTTTACGCAAACACAAACACAGGATAGCACTTTCATACACAAACAGATGCCACATGTCACACACAACGCGCTAACATGAAGGAGTTAGCAACACGTTGTTCGTTCAAGTGCTAACATGACATTTGAACATCCTGCTAGGTTAGCCTAGTCCAGGGGTGTCCAAACATTCATGCAACTTTGCAACATATTTGGTAAAGCAACACACGTGCAGTCGCTATGCTAACAGGTTACAGCATGTACAGTATATTGCATCCAAGCTTTGTCATAAACAACAGGTGAAAATGATCTATATTCCTATTAAGATCAACTTCACTCTTTGCTCTTGTGTTTTATTTTCATTTTCCAAATATTTCAACTTGATCCTGAGATAACCTTTGGGTATTTTCTTTTCGTAATAGTGTGTCTTTATTCCCATGATATTTGGACCACATCACCAAAATATTACAACTTTTTCAGCAACCGAACGGTCAAATAATTACAACCTCATTTGTTGTTTTGTTCCTTTCCTCACAATATTACGTCAAAAATAGCATTTTTTTTTCATATTTCAACTATGCCATTCCGACATTATTCTTGTAAAATTGAAACTTTTTTTCTTGTGAGAATATGACTTTATCTCTCAATCTTTTGACTTTATTCTTGTAAAATGACAGCAATTTCTGCTGTTGTGTGTTTTCCAATTATTTCAATTCTCTTCCTGGAAATTTTCTTGTCGTAATTCAGATTTGATTCCATTGAAATTTTCACTTTATTCTCCTAACAGTTTGCAATTTTCCAAATATGAAGTTATGTTTTTTTGTTCCCGTAATATTATGACTTTTAAAAAAAACATCATTTTGAATGAATATTTCAGCTTTATGCGACTAAAATGATCCTCATTGTAGTCATTCTCATAAAATTGCAACTTTTTTCTCTTAATATTTTGAATTCATTCTTGCAAAATAAGTCCTGATTTTTTAATTTTTGCTGCTGATTTAAAAAAAAATGTTTGTATTTAGATTTATTTTATAATATTTATACTATACATATTTATATAATGTTATAATACAGTATATATTATATGTCTTATGTAATATTCATATTATATTTATTTATTTATGTTTTTTCTTGTTAAATGATATTTTTAGAATGTACCACAGGGCCCTGCACTTCGGACACCCCCGGCCTAGCCGCTGCAGAAAAACAGCATTGTTTGGTCTCATTGGTGGATAGTTGGCAGAGCTTTACTTTAAGATGTGTAGCAAAGCCTGTTTTTTTCCCTCCAAAGCTGGCAGAGATGATATCATGTCCACGAAGAAGGTGCGTTATCCTTCATGACATCATGACAAGATGGTACAACTGTACCTACTAATAGTTAGATGGTGAGGCTGTACCTACTAATAGTCAGATGGTGAGGCTGTACCTACTAATAGTTGGATGGTGAGGCTGTACCTACTAATAGTCAGATGGTGAGGCTGTACCTACTAATAGTTAGATGGTGAGGCTGTACCTACTAATAGTTAGATGGTGAGGCTGTACCTACTAATAGTCAGATGGTGAGGCTGTACCTACTAATAGTTGGATGGTGAGGCTGTACCTACTAATACTTAGATGGTGAGGCTGTACCTACTAATAGTTAGATGGTGAGGCTGTACCTACTAATAGTCAGATGGTGAGGCTGTACCTACTAATACTTAGATGGTGAGGCTGTACGTACTAATAGTTGGATGGTGAGGCTGTACCTACTAATACTTAGATGGTGAGGCTGTACCTACTAATAGTTAGATGGTGAGGCTGTACCTACTAATAGTCAGATGGTGAGGCTGTACCTACTAATAGTCAGATGGTGAGGCTGTACCTACTAATAGTTAGATGGTGAGGCTGTACCTACTAATAGTCAGATGGTGAGGCTGTACCTACTAATAGTTAGATGGTGAGGCTGTACCTACTAATAGTTAGATGGTGAGGCTGTACCTACTAATAGTCAGATGGTGAGGCTGTACCTACTAATAGTTAGATGGTGAGGCTGTACCTACTAATAGTCAGATGGTGAGGCTGTACCTACTAATACTTAGATGGTGAGGCTGTACGTACTAATAGTTGGATGGTGAGGCTGTACCTACTAATACTTAGATGGTGAGGCTGTACGTACTAATAGTTAGATGGTGAGGCTGTACGTACTAATAGTTGGATGGTGAGGCTGTACCTACTAATACTTAGATGGTGAGGCTGTACCTACTAATAGTTAGATGGTGAGGCTGTACGTACTAATAGTTGGATGGTGAGGCTGTACCTACTAATAGTTAGATGGTGAGGCTGTACCTACTAATAGTTAGATGGTGCAGCTGTACCTACTAATAGTCAGATGGTGAGGCTGTACCTACTAATAGTTAGATGGTGCAGCTGTACCTACTAATAGTTAGATGGTGAGGCTGTACCTACTAATAGTTAGATGGTGAGGCTGTACCTACTAATACTTAGATGGTGAGGCTGTACCTACTAATAGTTAGATGGTGAGGCTGTACCTACTAATAGTCAGATGGTGAGGCTGTACCTACTAATAGTTAGATGGTGAGGCTGTACCTACTAATACTTAGATGGTGAGGCTGTACGTACTAATACTTAGATGGTGAGGCTGTACCTACTAATAGTTAGATGGTGAGGCTGTACCTACTAATAGTTAGATGGTGAGGCTGTACCTACTAATAGTCAGATGGTGAGGCTGTACCTACTAATACTTAGATGGTGAGGCTGTACCTACTAATAGTTAGATGGTGAGGCTGTACCTACTAATAGTTAGATGGTGAGGCTGTACCTACTAATAGTCAGATGGTGAGGCTGTACCTACTAATACTTAGATGGTGAGGCTGTACCTACTAATAGTCAGATGGTGAGGCTGTACCTACTAATAGTCAGATGGTGAGGCTGTACCTACTAATAGTTAGATGGTGAGGCTGTACCTACTAATAGTCAGATGGTGAGGCTGTACCTACTAATACTTAGATGGTGAGGCTGTACCTACTAATAGTTAGATGGTGAGGCTGTACCTACTAATAGTCGGATGGTGAGGCTGTACCTACTAATACTTAGATGGTGAGGCTGTACCTACTAATAGTTAGATGGTGAGGCTGTACCTACTAATAGTTAGATGGTGAGGCTGTACCTACTAATAGTCAGATGGTGAGGCTGTACTTACTAATACTTAGATGGTGAGGCTGTACCTACTAATACTTAGATGGTGAGGCTGTACCTACTAATAGTTAGATGGTGAGGCTGTACCTACTAATAGTCAGATGGTGAGGCTGTACCTACTAATAGTTAGATGGTGAGGCTGTACCTACTAATACTTAGATGGTGAGGCTGTACCTACTAATAGTTAGATGGTGAGGCTGTACCTACTAATAGTTAGATGGTGAGGCTGTACCTACTAATAGTCAGATGGTGAGGCTGTACCTACTAATACTTAGATGGTGAGGCTGTACCTACTAATAGTTGGATGGTGAGGCTGTACCTACTAATAGTTAGATGGTGAGGCTGTACCTACTAATAGTTGGATGGTGAGGCTGTACCTACTAATAGTCAGATGGTGAGGCTGTACCTACTAATAGTCAGATGGTGAGGCTGTACCTACTAATACTTAGATGGTGAGGCTGTACCTACTAATAGTTGGATGGTGAGGCTGTACCTACTAATAGTTAGATGGTGAGGCTGTACCTACTAATAGTTGGATGGTGAGGCTGTACCTACTAATAGTTAGATGGTGAGGCTGTACCTACTAATAGTTGGATGGTGAGGCTGTACCTACTAATAGTTAGATGGTGAGGCTGTACCTACTAATAGTTGGATGGTGAGGCTGTACCTACTAATAGTTAGATGGTGAGGCTGTACCTACTAATAGTTGGATGGTGAGGCTGTACCTACTAATAGTTAGATGGTGAGGCTGTACCTACTAATACTTAGATGGTGAGGCTGTACCTACTAACAGTCAGATGGTGAGGCTGTACCTACTAATACTTAGATGGTGAGGCTGTACCTACTAACAGTTAGATGGTGAGGCTGTACCTACTAATACTTAGATGGTGAGGCTGTACCTACTCATAGTTAGATGGTGAGGCTGTACCTACTAATATTTAGATGGTGAGGCTGTACCTACTAATAGTTAGATGGTGAGGCTGTACCTACTAATAGTTAGATGGTGAGGCTGTACCTACTAATAGTTGGATGGTGAGGCTGTACCTACTAATAGTTAGATGGTGAGGCTGTACCTACTAATAGTTGGATGGTGAGGCTGTACCTACTAATAGTTAGATGGTGAGGCTGTACCTACTAATAGTCGGATGGTGAGGCTGTACCTACTAATAGTTAGATGGTGAGGCTGTACCTACTAATAGTTGGATGGTGAGGCTGTACCTACTAATAGTTAGATGGTGAGGCTGTACCTACTAATAGTCGGATGGTGAGGCTGTACCTACTAATACTTAGATGGTGAGGCTGTACCTACTAATAGTTGGATGGTGAGGCTGTACCTACTAATAGTTAGATGGTGAGGCTGTACCTACTAATAGTTGGATGGTGAGGCTGTACCTACTAATAGTTAGATGGTGAGGCTGTACCTACTAATAGTTAGATGGTGAGGCTGTACCTACTAATAGTTGGATGGTGAGGCTGTACCTACTAATAGTTAGATGGTGAGGCTGTACCTACTAATAGTTAGATGGTGAGGCTGTACCTACTAATAGTTAGATGGTGAGGCTGTACCTACTAACAGTTAGATGTTGAGGCTGTACCTACTAATAGTCAGATGGTGAGGCTGTACCTACTAATAGTTAGATGGTGAGGCTGTACCTACTAATAGTTAGATGGTGAGGCTGTACCTACTAATAGTCAGATGGTGAGGCTGTACCTACTAATAGTTAGATGGTGAGGCTGTACCTACTAATACTTAGATGGTGAGGCTGTACCTACTAATAGTTGGATGGTGAGGCTGTACCTACTAATAGTTAGATGGTGAGGCTGTACCTACTAATAGTTGGATGGTGAGGCTGTACCTACTAATAGTTAGATGGTGAGGCTGTACCTACTAATAGTTAGATGGTGAGGCTGTACCTACTAATAGTCAGATGGTGAGGCTGTACCTACTAATACTTAGATGGTGAGGCTGTACCTACTAATAGTTAGATGGTGAGGCTGTACCTACTAATAGTCAGATGGTGAGGCTGTACCTACTAATACTTAGATGGTGAGGCTGTACCTACTAATAGTTAGATGGTGAGGCTGTACATACTAATAGTCAGATGGTGAGGCTGTACCTACTAATAGTCAGATGGTGAGGCTGTACCTACTAATACTTAGATGGTGAGGCTGTACCTACTAATAGTCAGATGGTGAGGCTGTACCTACTAATACTTAGATGGTGAGGCTGTACCTACTAATACTTAGATGGTGAGGCTATACCTACTAATAGTTAGATGGTGAGGCTGTACCTACTAATAGTCAGATGGTGAGGCTGTACCTACTAATACTTAGATGGTGAGGCTGTACCTACTAATAGTTAGATGGTGAGGCTGTACATACTAATAGTCAGATGGTGAGGCTGTACCTACTAATACTTAGATGGTGAGGCTGTACCTACTAATAGTCAGATGGTGAGGCTGTACCTACTAATAGTCAGATGGTGAGGCTGTACCTACTAATACTTAGATGGTGAGGCTGTACCTACTAATACTTAGATGGTGAGGCTGTACCTACTAATAGTTAGATGGTGAGGCTGTACCTACTAATAGTTAAATGGTGAGGCTGTACCTACTAATAGTTAGATGGTGAGGCTGTACCTAGTAATACTTAGATGGTGAGGCTGTACCTACTAATACTTAGATGGTGAGGCTGTACCTACTAATACTTAGATGGTGAGGCTGTACCTACTAATAGTCAGATGGTGAGGCTGTACCTACTAATAGTCAGATGGTGAGGCTGTACCTACTAATAGTTAGATGGTGAGGCTGTACCTACTAATAGTTAGATGGTGAGGCTGTACCTACTAATACTTAGATGGTGAGGCTGTACCTACTAATACTTAGATGGTGAGGCTGTACCTACTAATAGTCAGATGGTGAGGCTGTACCTACTAATACTTAGATGGTGAGGCTGTACCTACTAATACTTAGATGGTGAGGCTGTACCTACTAATAGTTAGATGGTGAGGCTGTACCTACTAATAGTTAGATGGTGAGGCTGTACCTACTAATAGTCAGATGGTGAGGCTGTACCTACTAATAGTTAGATGGTGAGGCTGTACCTACTAATAGTTGGATGGTGAGGCTGTACCTACTAATAGTTAGATGGTGAGGCTGTACCTACTAATAGTTGGATGGTGAGGCTGTACCTACTAATAGTTAGATGGTGAGGCTGTACCTACTAATACTTAGATGGTGAGGCTGTACCTACTAACAGTCAGATGGTGAGGCTGTACCTACTAATACTTAGATGGTGAGGCTGTACCTACTAACAGTTAGATGGTGAGGCTGTACCTACTAATACTTAGATGGTGAGGCTGTACCTACTCATAGTTAGATGGTGAGGCTGTACCTACTAATATTTAGATGGTGAGGCTGTACCTACTAATAGTTAGATGGTGAGGCTGTACCTACTAATAGTTAGATGGTGAGGCTGTACCTACTAATAGTTGGATGGTGAGGCTGTACCTACTAATAGTTAGATGGTGAGGCTGTACCTACTAATAGTTGGATGGTGAGGCTGTACCTACTAATAGTTAGATGGTGAGGCTGTACCTACTAATAGTCGGATGGTGAGGCTGTACCTACTAATAGTTAGATGGTGAGGCTGTACCTACTAATAGTTGGATGGTGAGGCTGTACCTACTAATAGTTAGATGGTGAGGCTGTACCTACTAATACTTAGATGGTGAGGCTGTACCTACTAATAGTCAGATGGTGAGGCTGTACCTACTAATAGTCAGATGGTGAGGCTGTACCTACTAATAGTTAGATGGTGAGGCTGTACCTACTAATAGTTGGATGGTGAGGCTGTACCTACTAATACTTAGATGGTGAGGCTGTACCTACTAATAGTTAGATGGTGAGGCTGTACCTACTAATAGTCAGATGGTGAGGCTGTACCTACTAATACTTAGATGGTGAGGCTGTACCTACTAATACTTAGATGGTGAGTGGTGAGGCTGTACCTACTAATAGTTAGATGGTGAGGCTGTACCTACTAATAGTCAGATGGTGAGGCTGTACCTACTAATAGTTAGATGGTGAGGCTGTACCTACTAATAGTTAGATGGTGAGGCTGTACCTACTAATAGTTGGATGGTGAGGCTGTACCTACTAATAGTTAAATGGTGAGGCTGTACCTACTAATAGTTAGATGGTGAGGCTGTACCTACTAATACTTAGATGGTGAGGCTGTACCTACTAATACTTAGATGGTGAGGCTGTACCTACTAATAGTCAGATGGTGAGGCTGTACCTACTAATAGTCAGATGGTGAGGCTGTACCTACTAATAGTTAGATGGTGAGGCTGTACCTACTAATACTTAGATGGTGAGGCTGTACCTACTAATAGTTAGATGGTGCAGCTGTACCTACTAATAGTCAGATGTTGAGGCTGTACCTACTAATAGTTAGATGGTGCAGCTGTACCTACTAATAGTTAGATGGTGAGGCTGTACCTACTAATAGTTAGATGGTGAGGCTGTACCTACTAATACTTAGATGGTGAGGCTGTACCTACTAATAGTTAGATGGTGAGGCTGTACCTACTAATAGTTAGATGGTGAGGATGTACCTACTAATAGTTGGATGGTGAGGCTGTACCTACTAATAGTTAAATGGTGAGGCTGTACCTACTAATAGTTAGATGGTGAGGCTGTACCTACTAATACTTAGATGGTGAGGCTGTACCTACTAATACTTAGATGGTGAGGCTGTACCTACTAATAGTCAGATGGTGAGGCTGTACCTACTAATAGTCAGATGGTGAGGCTGTACCTACTAATAGTTAGATGGTGAGGCTGTACCTACTAATAGTTAGATGGTGAGGCTGTACCTACTAATACTTAGATGGTGAGGCTGTACCTACTAATACTTAGATGGTGAGGCTGTACCTACTAATACTTAGATGGTGAGGCTGTACCTACTAATAGTCAGATGGTGAGGCTGTACCTACTAATAGTCAGATGGTGAGGCTGTACCTACTAATACTTAGATGGTGAGGCTGTACCTACTAATACTTAGATGGTGAGGCTGTACCTACTAATAGTTAGATGGTGAGGCTGTACCTACTAATAGTTAGATGGTGAGGCTGTACCTACTAATAGTCAGATGGTGAGGCTGTACCTACTAATAGTTAGATGGTGAGGCTGTACCTACTAATAGTTAGATGGTGAGGCTGTACCTACTAATAGTTGGATGGTGAGGCTGTACCTACTAATAGTTAAATGGTGAGGCTGTACCTACTAATAGTTAGATGGTGAGGCTGTACCTATTAATACTTAGATGGTGAGGCTGTACCTACTAATACTTAGATGGTGAGGCTGTACCTACTAATACTTAGATGGTGAGTGGTGAGGCTGTACCTACTAATAGTTAGATGGTGAGGCTGTACCTACTAATAGTCAGATGGTGAGGCTGTACCTACTAATAGTTAGATGGTGAGGCTGTACCTACTAATAGTTAGATGGTGAGGCTGTACCTACTAATAGTTGGATGGTGAGGCTGTACCTACTAATAGTTAAATGGTGAGGCTGTACCTACTAATAGTTAGATGGTGAGGCTGTACCTACTAATAGTTGGATGGTGAGGCTGTACCTACTAATAGTTAGATGGTGAGGCTGTACCTACTAATAGTCGGATGGTGAGGCTGTACCTACTAATAGTTAGATGGTGAGGCTGTACCTACTAATAGTTGGATGGTGAGGCTGTACCTACTAATAGTTAGATGGTGAGGCTGTACCTACTAATAGTCGGATGGTGAGGCTGTACCTACTAATACTTAGATGGTGAGGCTGTACCTACTAATAGTTGGATGGTGAGGCTGTACCTACTAATAGTTAGATGGTGAGGCTGTACCTACTAATAGTTGGATGGTGAGGCTGTACCTACTAATAGTTAGATGGTGAGGCTGTACCTACTAATAGTTAGATGGTGAGGCTGTACCTACTAATAGTTGGATGGTGAGGCTGTACCTACTAATAGTTAGATGGTGAGGCTGTACCTACTAATAGTTAGATGGTGAGGCTGTACCTACTAATAGTTAGATGGTGAGGCTGTACCTACTAACAGTTAGATGTTGAGGCTGTACCTACTAATAGTCAGATGGTGAGGCTGTACCTACTAATAGTTAGATGGTGAGGCTGTACCTACTAATAGTTAGATGGTGAGGCTGTACCTACTAATAGTCAGATGGTGAGGCTGTACCTACTAATAGTTAGATGGTGAGGCTGTACCTACTAATACTTAGATGGTGAGGCTGTACCTACTAATAGTTGGATGGTGAGGCTGTACCTACTAATAGTTAAATGGTGAGGCTGTACCTACTAATAGTTAGATGGTGAGGCTGTACCTAGTAATACTTAGATGGTGAGGCTGTACCTACTAATACTTAGATGGTGAGGCTGTACCTACTAATACTTAGATGGTGAGGCTGTACCTACTAATAGTCAGATGGTGAGGCTGTACCTACTAATAGTCAGATGGTGAGGCTGTACCTACTAATAGTTAGATGGTGAGGCTGTACCTACTAATAGTTAGATGGTGAGGCTGTACCTACTAATACTTAGATGGTGAGGCTGTACCTACTAATACTTAGATGGTGAGGCTGTACCTACTAATAGTCAGATGGTGAGGCTGTACCTACTAATACTTAGATGGTGAGGCTGTACCTACTAATACTTAGATGGTGAGGCTGTACCTACTAATAGTTAGATGGTGAGGCTGTACCTACTAATAGTTAGATGGTGAGGCTGTACCTACTAATAGTCAGATGGTGAGGCTGTACCTACTAATAGTTAGATGGTGAGGCTGTACCTACTAATAGTTAGATGGTGAGGCTGTACCTACTAATAGTTAGATGGTGAGGCTGTACCTACTAATAGTTGGATGGTGAGGCTGTACCTACTAATAGTTAGATGGTGAGGCTGTACCTACTAATACTTAGATGGTGAGGCTGTACCTACTAACAGTCAGATGGTGAGGCTGTACCTACTAATACTTAGATGGTGAGGCTGTACCTACTAACAGTTAGATGGTGAGGCTGTACCTACTAATACTTAGATGGTGAGGCTGTACCTACTCATAGTTAGATGGTGAGGCTGTACCTACTAATATTTAGATGGTGAGGCTGTACCTACTAATAGTTAGATGGTGAGGCTGTACCTACTAATAGTTAGATGGTGAGGCTGTACCTACTAATAGTTGGATGGTGAGGCTGTACCTACTAATAGTTAGATGGTGAGGCTGTACCTACTAATAGTTGGATGGTGAGGCTGTACCTACTAATAGTTAGATGGTGAGGCTGTACCTACTAATAGTCGGATGGTGAGGCTGTACCTACTAATAGTTAGATGGTGAGGCTGTACCTACTAATAGTTGGATGGTGAGGCTGTACCTACTAATAGTTAGATGGTGAGGCTGTACCTACTAATACTTAGATGGTGAGGCTGTACCTACTAATAGTCAGATGGTGAGGCTGTACCTACTAATAGTCAGATGGTGAGGCTGTACCTACTAATAGTTAGATGGTGAGGCTGTACCTACTAATAGTTGGATGGTGAGGCTGTACCTACTAATACTTAGATGGTGAGGCTGTACCTACTAATAGTTAGATGGTGAGGCTGTACCTACTAATAGTCAGATGGTGAGGCTGTACCTACTAATACTTAGATGGTGAGGCTGTACCTACTAATACTTAGATGGTGAGTGGTGAGGCTGTACCTACTAATAGTTAGATGGTGAGGCTGTACCTACTAATAGTCAGATGGTGAGGCTGTACCTACTAATAGTTAGATGGTGAGGCTGTACCTACTAATAGTTAGATGGTGAGGCTGTACCTACTAATAGTTGGATGGTGAGGCTGTACCTACTAATAGTTAAATGGTGAGGCTGTACCTACTAATAGTTAGATGGTGAGGCTGTACCTACTAATACTTAGATGGTGAGGCTGTACCTACTAATACTTAGATGGTGAGGCTGTACCTACTAATAGTCAGATGGTGAGGCTGTACCTACTAATAGTCAGATGGTGAGGCTGTACCTACTAATAGTTAGATGGTGAGGCTGTACCTACTAATACTTAGATGGTGAGGCTGTACCTACTAATACTTAGATGGTGAGGCTGTACCTACTAATAGTTAGATGGTGCAGCTGTACCTACTAATAGTCAGATGTTGAGGCTGTACCTACTAATAGTTAGATGGTGCAGCTGTACCTACTAATAGTTAGATGGTGAGGCTGTACCTACTAATAGTTAGATGGTGAGGCTGTACCTACTAATACTTAGATGGTGAGGCTGTACCTACTAATAGTTAGATGGTGAGGCTGTACCTACTAATAGTTGGATGGTGAGGCTGTACCTACTAATAGTTAAATGGTGAGGCTGTACCTACTAATAGTTAGATGGTGAGGCTGTACCTACTAATACTTAGATGGTGAGGCTGTACCTACTAATACTTAGATGGTGAGGCTGTACCTACTAATAGTCAGATGGTGAGGCTGTACCTACTAATAGTCAGATGGTGAGGCTGTACCTACTAATAGTTAGATGGTGAGGCTGTACCTACTAATAGTTAGATGGTGAGGCTGTACCTACTAATACTTAGATGGTGAGGCTGTACCTACTAATACTTAGATGGTGAGGCTGTACCTACTAATACTTAGATGGTGAGGCTGTACCTACTAATAGTCAGATGGTGAGGCTGTACCTACTAATAGTCAGATGGTGAGGCTGTACCTACTAATACTTAGATGGTGAGGCTGTACCTACTAATACTTAGATGGTGAGGCTGTACCTACTAATAGTTAGATGGTGAGGCTGTACCTACTAATAGTTAGATGGTGAGGCTGTACCTACTAATAGTCAGATGGTGAGGCTGTACCTACTAATAGTTAGATGGTGAGGCTGTACCTACTAATAGTTAGATGGTGAGGCTGTACCTACTAATAGTTGGATGGTGAGGCTGTACCTACTAATAGTTAAATGGTGAGGCTGTACCTACTAATAGTTAGATGGTGAGGCTGTACCTATTAATACTTAGATGGTGAGGCTGTACCTACTAATACTTAGATGGTGAGGCTGTACCTACTAATACTTAGATGGTGAGTGGTGAGGCTGTACCTACTAATAGTTAGATGGTGAGGCTGTACCTACTAATAGTCAGATGGTGAGGCTGTACCTACTAATAGTTAGATGGTGAGGCTGTACCTACTAATAGTTAGATGGTGAGGCTGTACCTACTAATAGTTAGATGGTGAGGCTGTACCTACTAATAGTTGGATGGTGAGGCTGTACCTACTAATAGTTAAATGGTGAGGCTGTACCTACTAATAGTTAGATGGTGAGGCTGTACCTACTAATACTTAGATGGTGAGGCTGTACCTACTAATACTTAGATGGTGAGGCTGTACCTACTAATAGTCAGATGGTGAGGCTGTACCTACTAATAGTCAGATGGTGAGGCTGTACCTACTAATACTTAGATGGTGAGGCTGTACCTACTAATACTTAGATGGTGAGGCTGTACCTACTAATAGTTAGATGGTGCAGCTGTACCTACTAATAGTCAGATGGTGAGGCTGTACCTACTAATAGTTAGATGGTGCAGCTGTACCTACTAATAGTTAGATGGTGAGGCTGTACCTACTAATAGTTAGATGGTGAGGCTGTACCTACTAATACTTAGATGGTGAGGCTGTACCTACTAATAGTTAGATGGTGAGGCTGTACCTACTAATAGTTAGATGGTGAGGCTGTACCTACTAATAGTTGGATGGTGAGGCTGTACCTACTAATAGTTAAATGGTGAGGCTGTACCTACTAATAGTTAGATGGTGAGGCTGTACCTACTAATACTTAGATGGTGAGGCTGTACCTACTAATACTTAGATGGTGAGGCTGTACCTACTAATAGTCAGATGGTGAGGCTGTACCTACTAATAGTCAGATGGTGAGGCTGTACCTACTAATAGTTAGATGGTGAGGCTGTACCTACTAATAGTTAGATGGTGAGGCTGTACCTACTAATACTTAGATGGTGAGGCTGTACCTACTAATACTTAGATGGTGAGGCTGTACCTACTAATACTTAGATGGTGAGGCTGTACCTACTAATAGTCAGATGGTGAGGCTGTACCTACTAATAGTCAGATGGTGAGGCTGTACCTACTAATACTTAGATGGTGAGGCTGTACCTACTAATACTTAGATGGTGAGGCTGTACCTACTAATAGTTAGATGGTGAGGCTGTACCTACTAATAGTTAGATGGTGAGGCTGTACCTACTAATAGTCAGATGGTGAGGCTGTACCTACTAATAGTTAGATGGTGAGGCTGTACCTACTAATAGTTGGATGGTGAGGCTGTACCTACTAATAGTTAAATGGTGAGGCTGTACCTACTAATAGTTAGATGGTGAGGCTGTACCTATTAATACTTAGATGGTGAGGCTGTACCTACTAATACTTAGATGGTGAGGCTGTACCTACTAATACTTAGATGGTGAGTGGTGAGGCTGTACCTACTAATAGTTAGATGGTGAGGCTGTACCTACTAATAGTCAGATGGTGAGGCTGTACCTACTAATAGTTAGATGGTGAGGCTGTACCTACTAATAGTTAGATGGTGAGGCTGTACCTACTAATAGTTAGATGGTGAGGCTGTACCTACTAATAGTTGGATGGTGAGGCTGTACCTACTAATAGTTAGATGGTGAGGCTGTACCTACTAATACTTAGATGGTGAGGCTGTACCTACTAATACTTAGATGGTGAGGCTGTACCTACTAATAGTCAGATGGTGAGGCTGTACCTACTAATAGTCAGATGGTGAGGCTGTACCTACTAATAGTTAGATGGTGAGGCTGTACCTACTAATACTTAGATGGTGAGGCTGTACCTACTAATAGTTAGATGGTGAGGCTGTACCTACTAATAGTTGGATGGTGAGGCTGTACCTACTAATAGTTAAATGGTGAGGCTGTACCTACTAATAGTTAGATGGTGAGGCTGTACCTACTAATACTTAGATGGTGAGGCTGTACCTACTAATACTTAGATGGTGAGGCTGTACCTACTAATAGTCAGATGGTGAGGCTGTACCTACTAATAGTCAGATGGTGAGGCTGTACCTACTAATACTTAGATGGTGAGGCTGTACCTACTAATAGTTAGATGGTGAGGCTGTACCTACTAATAGTTAGATGGTGAGGCTGTACCTACTAATAGTCAGATGGTGAGGCTGTACCTACTAATACTTAGATGGTGAGGCTGTACCTACTAATAGTTAGATGGTGAGGCTGTACCTACTAATACTTAGATGGTGAGGCTGTACCTACTAATACTTAGATGGTGAGGCTGTACCTACTAATAGTCAGATGGTGAGGCTGTACCTACTAATACTTAGATGGTGAGGCTGTACCTACTAATAGTTAGATGGTGAGGCTGTACCTATTAATACTTAGATGGTGAGGCTGTACCTACTAATACTTAGATGGTGAGGCTGTACCTACTAATACTTAGATGGTGAGTGGTGAGGCTGTACCTACTAATAGTTAGATGGTGAGGCTGTACCTACTAATAGTCAGATGGTGAGGCTGTACCTACTAATAGTTAGATGGTGAGGCTGTACCTACTAATAGTTAGATGGTGAGGCTGTACCTACTAATAGTTGGATGGTGAGGCTGTACCTACTAATAGTTAAATGGTGAGGCTGTACCTACTAATAGTTAGATGGTGAGGCTGTACCTACTAATACTTAGATGGTGAGGCTGTACCTACTAATACTTAGATGGTGAGGCTGTACCTACTAATAGTCAGA
This sequence comes from Dunckerocampus dactyliophorus, assembly GCF_027744805.1. Classification (NCBI taxonomy): domain Eukaryota; kingdom Metazoa; phylum Chordata; class Actinopteri; order Syngnathiformes; family Syngnathidae; genus Dunckerocampus; species Dunckerocampus dactyliophorus. Next base: position 1,983,829 of record NC_072824.1, read on the forward strand.
TGGTGAGGCTGTACCTACTAATAGTCAGATGGTGAGGCTGTACCTACTAATAGTTAGATGGTGAGGCTGTACCTACTAATACTTAGATGGTGAGGCTGTACCTACTAATAGTTAGATGGTGAGGCTGTACCTACTAATGCTACTAATGCAGACGTGCTCCTGCCTGCTTGTGTTGCTTACTGCTTGTTTCACTTTTAATTCATTCCTTCCACGTTTTGTTGATGATTTTTTTTCTTTTCTTTTCAGTGAACCAAGACTTTTTGAATCATATTTCATTTTTCCAACATATCTGACGAGCCAGCGACTACAACTCTCTCAACATGCCTGGAGGAGTAATCCAAACAAAGTCTTCTTGTGAAAGCTGTCGGATTACCAGGAAGAAATTTGTGGATTTTTGCCTTAGAAACTGAAGAAGGACTTCAGGAAACACTCGCAGTGGAATCCAATGGTAAGATGTCCACATTTACCTCCACAGGAAAGGGTGATAAACCTGTTACACACAACCTAAACGATACCGTGTCTTTTCTAAGACTCTGTAAAGACACATTTCCAGCAGAGCTGCTGAATTTCTATCAATAAAGTATCGTATAATAGACTTGGTGCATCCAAAATAAAGCTAAAAAGCACATATTTACCACTGCCAGAGCCCAATGTGACTGTTTATAACAAATAGAGAGAATAGCTACTTCCAGCAATGTAAGTGCCACTGTCTGTGACATCGCTAAACATCACCAAGGGATGAAACATCTGATTGTTCATGTGGGTGCAGTAGGTGTCAGAAAGCAACAGACTGAAACCTTCAAAGAGACTTCAATGAACTATTTGAGAGTGTTGATAAAGTGGCAATACCAATGTTCAGAAGTGGACCTCTCCCAAACATCAACAGGAGGATGGACAAATTCAGCTGGCTGCTTCAGCTGAACACACGGCTGTCAAAAGTCTGTGAGTGCAGACTGCATTCATTGAGAATTTCAATCTCTTCTGGCAAAGAGAGGATGTGTTGAAAGGAAAATGGCCACACTGAACAGAGGTGGAGTGAGACGACTGACGGATAACCTCCTCCATGCTTTGAGACATTACAATGGGCCTGGACCAGATCCTGTGCTGCCACCGAGCGATGAGAAGAAGATCGAGAGAAGAACTCCTGCCTTGCCACCCAAGGACCCAGCAAAGAATTCAGCCACAGGAACCACAGCCGCTCCTCCAGAATCCAGACCTCCGGTTTCACATGCAGCAGCTCCTGCCTCACCTTCAACACAGGACTGGGACCCACCTGCTACACCTACACCCTCCACAGATGCTTCACTACTGTTCCTGTTTCCACCATCGCCCATGAGATTTCCTGACCATCTTGAAAGCCTGGTGAAATCAGGGATTAAAATGGTTCCACTCACTCCCGACATGGCAAGATCAAGGATTCTATCCTCAAAAAAGAAACATGACCCTCTCCCTCCTCAGCCAATTCCATCAACCAGCTCCCCCGACTCGGCCTTCGCCATTGGCGCCCGTAGCTGTTATTCCCAACAGCATCAGTGCTGTTGTCTACGACAGTGGTCCCCAACCTTTTGTGACCCACGGACCGTGGGGTGTTCGTACATTATAGCGATTTAATTTATCGTATGTATTATGCAGAGATGATTACATGGCTGTTTGAGGTGTGTGGTAAAAGGCAGTGTGCTAGCATGAATTCACTTGAGACAAATGTGCACATTAGCACTTAATAAGTCATCCAAACGTACCTTTATGCATTCCCACATAGTATCAGCATTTGACAGCACATATGAGGTGAAAGAAAAATGCTAAAAATACAGTAGTAGTCTATCTGTGTGTTGAGATAAAGTTAGCACACGCACAATGGACATGCGTCAAGTGAGACGGATGTAACAGAGAGAATCCAGCCACTTTTCAAAATAAAACATCATGGAAATAATTTTTTCTTTCTGTGCGGCCCGGTACCAAATGACCCACGGCCCGGGGTTGGGGATCACTGGTCTAAGGACACTAAGGGCCTCTGCGTTGCTAAACCTCATCAACCAGAGGCCCAGGGAGGGAGTGTCCTCGCCTAAAACATTAACTACTGTCAAACTACTAGACTAGTTAAGAGACAGACAGTTAGGCTGTCCGATCAAAGCAATCTAATCCACATCCCTTGCAGGAACACAGCGCCCAGTTCAACTCTAGCTGATCTTAAACATGCTGTACTCAATGTCAGATCTTTAAGTAATAAATCATATTTGATTCATCATTTGATTTCCTTCTACAATTGATTTTATGATTTTTAAGACATGGCTGGACAAAAACACAGCTAAGTCTGTCCTGATTGAGTCTGGTCCTCCTCATTTCAACTTTGTTCCTGAAACGTGACCAAACCAGAGGGGTGGGTGCGTTTGTGCCATATTCAGGGACAATATACTCACCCAAAAATTGTCATTTGGGCTTTTTTCGTCTTTTGAGTATGTGTCATTCAAAATGGTGTTAAAACAGACTTCCATGCTTGATATTAGCATTTAAACAGATTTGTTTTATTGATGATTTTACTGAATGACTTTCAGTTGTGTGCACTGATTTGGACTGTCTGGTCATTACAGGGGACTTGAACGTCCATGTCCATGTAGCTAATGAACTCACTGCTGTCCTTGAAATGTTTGGTCTAACTCAGCATGTGACGGAACCCCCCCACAGCAGAGGGCACACTCTTGATTTGATCGTTACTAAGGGTGCTGCTATTTCAAATGTGAATGTTGCGGATGTTGCTTTGTCTCATCATGTTTGTGTTTTCAACCAAACCTTGCGTAGAACAAGGAACAGTTATTTTCCTGAAACAAAACAGTCGAAGAGATCAACTGCAGTCTGAGTCCATCAACGTGCTGCCTTGATGAGTGAGCCCTATTGTTCAATCTGTACATGCTTCTTCTAGCAGTGTGTCCTACCTCAACTATGCAGACCACACTCAGATCTACGTGTCACTGATGGCCGTTGAACGTGGTCCTGCTGATTTACTTTGTCACTGCATCAAACACATCAGTGTGTGGATGCAAAACAACTTTCTCCAGCTGAACTCAGACAAAACTGAAATCATAGTCTTTGGCCCACAGAAACAAAGAGAAAGTGTTATTAGCCACCTTGAGACTCTTTCCCAAAATCTAATCATCAGGTTAGAAATCTAGGGGACTCAGATCAGCCACTTTAATTTAATAGCATCATCAGCTTTTTTCCACCTAAAAAGATTGCCAAAATCAAGGGAATAGTGTCTAAGGCAGATTTAGAGGGACTAATCCATGCCTTTGTCTCCAGCAGGCTAGGCCACTCTAACGGCCTTTTCAACGGGTGTAAAACAGCTGCAGTACATCCACAATGCTGCTGCTCGAGTCCTGACTAGAACCAGGAAATATGAGCATAACAGTCCAGTACTCAGGTCTCTGCACTGGCTTCCTGTCGCTCAGAGAATAGACTTTAAAACAGCTCTACTTGTGTACAAGTCTTTTCATGGTCTTGATGGCCAAAGTACATCTCTGACATGTTAGAACCACACAAACCATCTCCGGCTCTGGGAAGCTCAGGGAGGGGTCGAAACACGCTGAGGCTGCGTTTCAGTTGTACACTGCCAAAATCTGGAACAATCTTCCAGACGATGTGCGACAATCCTCAACTTTGGCAACATTCAAATCCAGACTGAAAACACTTCTATTCAAATTTATCTCCACTTTTTTTTGTTTTATGCAATTTTATGTCATGATTTTATGAAGTGATTTTACCGTTCCTTTCTGTGAAGCACTTTGAATGACCTTGTGTATGAATTGTGCTCTAGAGATAAACCTGCCTTGCCTAATGGTTAGATGGTGCAGGTGCACCTACTAATGGTTAGATGGTGCAGGTGCACCTACTAATGGTTAGATGGTGCAGGTGCACCTACTAATGGTTAGATGGTGCAGGTGCACCTACTAATCGTTAGATGGTGCAGGTGTACCGATTAAGCAGGTAAACAATCAGACAGCCACCATGCAAACACAAGGCGGGTACCTGAAGGAGGCGCTCCTGCTCCTGTTGCCACCTTTCCACCCGTTTACGCTCCTCATTGGGGTCCCAGACCCAGTGATTTACACGCTTAGCCAAGTTCAACATGGGGGTCTCAATCTAACCGGACCCCACCCACACACATACACACACACACACCCACACAGATAGCACAAGGACAGAAAAATAGGAAAGGTGAGAGGACATGTGTGACTACATGTAAAGGACACGAGGGTTGAAGAGCAGGAAGGAGGACTAGGATGAAATGTGACTGGAATGTACTCACGCTCACGCTGCTCTCCTCCTGTCCTTCTGTGGATCAAATACGCACACGTGAAATACTTCAATATGGACACTTGACACTTACATTCTCCTACCAATGCATCACAGTATATCAAGGTAATGCCGGGACACCGTGCCAATGCGCCCCCTAGGGTCCACAATATCACTTTTCAACTTCTTGTGTACAAATTCCAATAAAAACGTAAAAAATATACTTTCCATATACTGTATAGTAGGGGTTAAAATGGAAAAAGGTCCTATTTTAATGAGAAAAAAAGTTGCAATTTTCCAAGAATAATTTCACTTTAGTAGCATAGAGTTTAAATACTCCTCCCTGAGTTACCACTTTGTCGTGGTGGAGGAGTTTATGTGTCCCGATGATCCTAGGAGCTACTGTAAGTTGTTGGGGGTTTTATGCCCCTGGTCGGGTCACCCACGACAAACAGGTCCTAGGTGAGGAACCAGACAAAGAGTGGCTCAATAGACCCCTATGAAGACAGACATCCTTGAACCAAGTTTTGCCTTGGCCGGATGTGGGTCGCCGGGGCCCCCCTCTGAAGGGGGCCTGGAGGTGGGGCACGATGGCAAGCGCCTGGTGGCCGGGGTTACACCCATGGGGCCCGGCCGGGCACAGCCCGAAGAGACGACATGGGTCCCTCCTCCAACGAGCTCACCATTCATGAGAGGGGAATCAGCACCTCCAAGTCCAAGTCGATGGTTCTCACCCAGAAAAGGGTAGAGTGCCATCTCCGGGTCGGGGATGAGATCCTGCCCCAAGTGGAGGAGTTTAAGTACCTCGAGGTCTTGTTCACAAGTGAGGGAAGGATGGAACGTGACATGGACAGGCGGATTGGTGCGGGTCTGCAGTGATGCGGACTCTGCATCGGTCCCTTGTGGTGAAGAGTGAGCTGAGCCCAAAGGCAAAGCTCTCAATTTACAGGTCCATCTACGTTCCTGCCCCCACCTGTGGTCATGAGCTTTGGGTGGTGACAAAAGGACAAGATGGCGGGTACAAGCGGCCCAAATGAGTTTTCTCTGTAGGGTGGCTGGGCTCTCCCTTAGTGATAAGGTGAGAAGCACTCTCATCTGGGAGAAACTCAGAGTAGAACCGCTGCTCCTCCGCATTGAGAGGAGCCAGATGAGGAGGTCAGGATGCCTCCCTGGGGAGGTGTTCTGGGCACCCGTAGAAGGGCCGGACATGTTGGTGAGATTATGTCTCTCAATTTACATCAAAATAAAGTTCTCTTGGAGACATATAGGGATGAAATAATTGTACAAATGAACATTTGCGAAGCAAACCAAGAATATTGAAGCATGATGGAAGGCTGAGATACTTTGGTGGTGGTTGTAGATGAATGGATGAATGTGTCTTTCAGGCAAATTGCAGTGCACTACATGGCTACAACCAGCAGAGGGAGCATTATTCAGCTCTTACAATGCTGGTGTGGAAACAGGAGTTCAGAAGGTTCAGGGAGATGAGTAATGTTATGGCTTATAAATGGCTCATTATTTGGCTACGAAGCAGCGCTACCTGTGAGGGCAGGGGAATATTCCGGCATGCTGATGGTGGTTGAAGAGGCTAAAGATGGCGACGTGGCCTGCCGCTCTCCTGCGGCCTCCTCACATGTGGCGGTGCCGTTCACCTGCCAGTCAAATATTCCTTAGCCATGGCCGCGCTGTCGCGGCATTGAGGATGCTTACCTGGCCGTGGCTGTGGTCCTCCAGGGGGTGTGGCTCCACCACGGTCTGAGTGAGCTCTGTGACGATGGTGGTTTTGGTGACGCAGTTTCTCCCGCTGAACAGCGAGCTGATGGTAGAGGAGGACGACGACGACGAGGATGAGGAGGATGACGCCTGGGGAGGCGTCTGGTGGACGCTTTCAGGCGCCGAGGAGGAAGCCTCGTTGGCCGGAAGGTCCTTCTTCTCTGACGGCGAATGCAGCGGGGAAGCGGGAGCGTCCCCGCTCACTCGTACCAGGCCGTCCATCTGAGTGCCGACAAGGATTAGGAGTGGAAGGAGTCACAGTCACAGCAAACAAACAAAGAAAAAGCAAATACACTGAAGGGATAGACGCCTGCCGCCTCTCCCTGTCCTTTCCCTGCTGTGTGATCCAGCGGAGCCCCTCATTTCACAGCCATAAATGTTACATATAAAAATATATATACAGTATAATCATTACCTCATTCAATACCAAACACGTATTTATACGTTTGTAGAAACCCGACCGCCCGATCCTAAAGACTTATTTATACGTCTTACATGTTTTTTTGCATGAGAGGCATAAAGAGGTGATGACGCAACTGCACTGTAAAATATTTTTACATTTAAAGCAGTTTTAAGCCATAAAAACGGCCACAAGGTGGCAGACGTGCATTTGCTAAGAGCTCGGCATGGATCTTTTGCATGTGAAACAGTGAAACACACTCGACAGCAAGGAGGAAGTGGAAGAGCGTGGAGGAGTGTAGCATGCAGAAGGTTACACGTTGTAGGGACATTTTAACACATACACACGCATGTTAGCTCCAAATGTGAAAATTGTAAATAGTTGATGGTGTTATGTTTTTAAATAAATGTTATTTTGATGTAAAACATCTTATGTTGGAAATGTTGTTAAGATGTTTGAGCTGTCACAAAAGTGAAAAAAAATAATTGTGTCAATGTGAAAGTTATGCTTGAAATGTATCTTTTCACACAAAGCTGTTTTTCCTCCCTTTTTTAGTGGGAACTGATATTTTCCTGAAACTTACCTATGTTCTACTGCTGATTACTAAAGAACAGAAAAAGGTAAAAACTAAATTTTTTTTCTGATGAAAGACGGGAGTCTAATTGTTCTTCTGGTAGGTTCCATGTATCCATATATAGCCATACACATTACTCTGTGTACCTTGAAAAATCTGTGAGAATCGTCTAAAATGGCCGCTACTGGAAGGGACATCTTTTGAAAAACGGCTGGGATTGAATGAGTTGAATAACTAAAAAGTTAAAAGACTAAAACAGAAATGTAATTCAATGTGACTTCAATGTGCTCATTCATGAACTGCATTCTGTTTCAGCTTTGATACGAAATGAGGAGTTATTCAATCATTTTTATATTTTTTTATTGTTATGTGTAGATTTTTTTGGTTTATTCTTCAATTTGATTTCAGTTTTAACATTATGAGGAATCATGATTTATTTAGTATCCATGTTATTATAAAATATGTATTTTTTGGTTATCTGTCTATGTTGGGGGTGTCCAAACGTTTTGTTTTTCCATTTTTCCAAATATTTCCTCTTTCTTCTTAAATGATCTTTGTAAAGTTTCAATATTATGACTTTATTCCCATAATATTATATAACTTTTTTCCCCAACCTACTTTTGCCAAAATGAATTTTCATAATATTACAACTTTAAAAAATATATTTTTGTCTTTAATATTTCAACTCTAGGATTTTTTTCCTCCAAATATACGAGGAACAAGGAACGAGTTACGCTGCTTTTGTTCCCCCGTCTAACACCACAACAGAGAGGGGCGGCTTGACATGACGCACATGCGCTAATGAGCTCAAATTTGTAACATAATTCATGAAATAAAGGAGTTACCCCTGTTAAAGTGCTATTTTTGACAGCGCTAATATTTTCCTCTCGTAATTCTAACTTTATTCTCGTAATTCCCTCCACCCAGCACAGCGCAAAGCGCAAGCGAAGCACGGAGGTTATGTTTTTGCTGGCGTTTATCTCTTTCTGTTGAAAATACCTTGAAAAGTTCTGAATGGATTTGGATGACATTTTCTGGAATTGTGGGAAATGGGACATTGAAGAACTGATTACATTTTGGAGGCTTTCCAAAATTCTAAATGTTCCCAAAATTCACCTTTTTCCCTAAAACTAATTATTACCTGCTGCTACTGCCACATTTCTCAACCCATTCAAGCCATTCCAACACCAAACTGTTTCTTGACATTTCCATTCCCATTTTTTCGGATTGCAAAATGTCTTTGATATAAACAGTTCAAACTACTTCCACATTTCTCAATCCATTCAGAATCCATTCGTTCCAAATTCAGAATTCTCAACTCATTCAGGACATTTAGCCTTTCCGGTACGCTGTGCTATCATGCTGGATGTTAGCATTGCTAGCATGTTAACTTTAGCATAGTAGTATTTTTAGCCATTTTCATAGCTAGACACGTATACAAACACTATTATGCTAGGTGTTAGCATATATGTATGCATATATCTTAGCACTATTATGCTAGGTGTTAGCATATATACTGTATGTCAATAAAATAAATGTAGGACTAATATTTATGGAGGTCTGCACTCTCCGAGTGCTTCTCTAGTATTTGAACTTTATTCTGGTGACATAATGACTTTGTTGTTTTGTTTGTTTCTCGTAGCATTACCACGTTAAAAAAATAACATCTGTTTTCTTTCTTCTTGATGGTACTAAAATATGCTGTAATAATAATAAAATCTTAATTGTGATCTATGACGAAGCCGTAGGTGAGATGTGTAGCATCGCCAATGGAAGTACAAAGTGTACTTCATGGTAGCATGGTGCTAACAGGAAGTGGTTGGACCAGTCACCTTGACTCCATGTGAGCTGCGGGGCTGGCAGTAGGGTTTGGCGGCCAGCAGGGGAATGGGTCGTGACGGCGAGGGCAGCGTCTGCGGGGGCTTCACGGCGGGAGGCGGCGCCTGTGCGACCCGAGGTGGGGTGCTTTTGGGCCGGGCTGGTGCGTCTACTGTGATGGGAGGTTCCGGAGATGTTTGGATTGGAGGTTGATGGAATTCTCGGGACAGCGCTGGTCTGTTTTCTGGAGAGTGGAGTGGCTCCCTGGGTGTCAGTGGGCTGGAGGAAGCGTCAAGTGGCTTTGCTAGTTCACCCGCTCTTTTCATCTCTTCACATTTCACGCGCTTGTGCTCTGTTGACTCCGCCGCCTCAGAGTCAGGAACTGCTCCCTGCTCACGGTCCACCTGATTTAGGGCCTCTTTGGGGTTTGAGGTGGACCTGGGGAGCTTGAGGTAGTCCAGTGTGGCGTCGCTGATGGTGAAGCGGAGAGCGTAGCGTTGCAGAACCACGGCCGCCTCCTCTGGGGTGGCGGCGCTGCCGTAGGCCTCGCACAGCTCCGCCTCTCGGCGCTCCCTGGAATCATGAAGAGAGAATTACCTCAGCGTGTTCAACATCACTGGAAAAGCTCTGAATGGATTTGGATGACATTTTCAGGAAGAGTCGGAAATGGGATATGGAAGAACCGATTCCATTTTTGGGGGTGATCCAAATCACTGTCTGGATCCGGGAAGATTTGAAAGGATTCTAACTATGGCGCTCCGAGTGCTGTTCTAGTTCCGACATTTTTTCACTGCTTGATGAGCTCAGTTTGGTGCATTTTTTCATTTCAAACTACAGTGGAACCCTTTTAAAGGAATAGTGAACTTTTTTTTGAAATTCTGCCCATCATCCACAATCCTTATGTGATACAAAAAGAGCTAAAAAGAGAAAGAAGAACTTGTAACATAAGAACTTCCTCCCTTCCTTCCATTTGAAGTTTATTGCCAAACAATTGTTTTTGTGTAGTAGCTGCATCGTTGTTTTTTTAATTAATATTTAACTAGTTTTTGGGTAGTGCATTGTACTTTGCATAGTTTTTCATATTTTTTTAAAACAATTTTTATGCGTAGCAGCTACACAGTTTTTTTTTCAACTGTTCCATTTTAAATTTTGGGGTAGTATTCTGCATAGTTTTTTTCAACAAACTGGAGGACTTTATACAGTTTTGCATTTGTTTTTTTAACAAACTAACTAGTTTTTAGGAACTATTTTGCAGTGTTTTGAAAATGCATAGCATTTTTGGTGAAGTATTTTGCAGTTTTTAAAGGAAAAGTGTACTTTTGGGGGCAATGTTGCCCATGTAAGATATGAACACACGTCCTTGTCTTGTCTGTGCATTCTAAAGATATAAAAACAGGTAAAACTACAAAAGCACTCGGCGGGTTTCCCCCATATTGTGATTTTCAGCATAAGTATTCATCCTATGTTTATTTTATCTCCATATTTCTATTCCTTGACTATGAAAGCATACCAAGGAAGGGTTTGAATGACTTAAAGAATGCTAACATTAGCATGCTAACACCTAGCATGATAGCACTAAGTACCTGATTAAGTTCATATTCGTGAAAATTGCAAAAAATGCTACTATGCTCATGTTAGCATGCTAACACCTATCACAATAGTATCTACCGATGAAAATGGCTGAAAATGCTACCATGCTAACATTAGCATGTTATTAAAAGACCTCCAAAAAGCTCCAACGGGGTTTTCTATCCATGCTGTGAGCATGTAGTAACAGCTACATTTATGATAACATGGAGTACTTACAGTATTTTGGGAACTTCCTTCCTAAGGAACGCTACAGCGTCAAAAACAAAAACACAGCAGCAGTGGCGGCAGCTCCAATATGTAGCGTTACCTGAGGCATTGTGGTATTTTGGCTGCTAAGCAAGCAAGAACTAGCACCTGCTAGTACCTGCTGTTGCCAGTCAGAGTAGAGCTGAGTACCGTAGGTACCGTGCAGTGGAAAAGGGACAAGGCTTACTTCTCCTCCAGGATCTCCTTGTAGGTCTTGATGCTCTTCCTCTTGCTGCAGTCGCCTCCTTCCTCCTTCATTCTCTCCATCCTCTTCCTCTCCTCTTCTTTCTTGATCAGCTCCTGCGAGGCGCAGCGACGGCGGCTCTTCCAGCGGGCCAGGTCCTGCAGTGCAGACGCCTTGTTAAACTACCATCATTTCTTCCTAATCTGCTTATTGGACGTATTTGTTGGCAGCGGTGTGGTAAAAAGTCTACATAGAAAGCTGGTAAGCAGGTTTTCTAGGTCATATTTTGTCTTATTATGTCGACTACTGTATATTGGGTAACAGGAGTGTAAAGGTGACTATAGGGGTGTTATTTCATGTCTAGAGGGCTCTAAGAGTGTTTACAATCGTAATTAGAAGGTAGTAAACAGGTTTTCTAGGTCATAACTACCAAAATATTGCATTTATAAATAAGAAATCCTACATTGTGGAAATTGGCTTAACACGTTCGGGTCTGGAAGCAATCAAGGGCCATCAAGGAGGGATTACTGGATGGCACTGATTGGCTCTTACGCTTTGCCACTGGTCGTCGTCCTCTTGGAAGTTGTACTGCTCGTGCATGCGCTCGTGAGGCGACACGCTAAGCGGCTGCGTCGCGTGTGCCGCCTCGTCGTCGTTGGCCATATCACTCAGGCTCACGCTCCTGGACAGGAAAGAGCAGCTTTGTTTCAACAAACACCCAATCCCACCGCACACGTCGAGACAATGAACGCCAAGAAAGAAAGCACCTTGCAAAAGAAATGACACAAGTCCAAGGGCGAAAACCCCCCCACAAAGTCAAAGAAGCTGAATGTAAGCAGCAGCCAAGCGTGTTAGCAACCACAACACACACAGCCCAAAGGTGGGAGGTTCCCCTTGCGTTGTTAGCGTTAGCATGTTAGCGTTAGCATGCACAGCCTCGTCTCCAAACTTACTGAGTGTCCTCAGACCTGAAAGCAACTCGCCGGCTCGTCCTGGAAAAAGAAAATGAAGTGAAGACCAGGGCGGGGCGGGGCGGAGCAAAGACAAGATGCTAAAATCTCACATCATTGGTGGCAGATCATCATCCTCCACCCACAAGGCTTTCTTTTCTGGTGCCTCCTCCATCCTTTCCTCAGCCCTCGCCATCTTGCTTCCTAACTCTGCCTCCCTACAAGATGGGAGGACAGCCTCCAGGCAGAGGGACAGAGAGGACAAGGACGCGGGCGCCTCAAGGACATCCCCTATTTGGTGCGTGTCATCCGCAGTGGGCCTCTGTGGGGCTGGAGTGTGATGTCGGGCCGCCACACCGACGCCGCTGTCGAGACAGTGGAGCCGAGCCGTGACCGCCAGTCACCAGAAAACAATGCAAACAAATCCAAGATGGCGTCCCCGGAATGCCAACAACGTGCCCGTGCAAAACATTCGGTACACCTGCGCTTCACAAGAACTGGATCAGCATCCTGCCTTTCAAAGATCATCTCCATCCACACAATGAAACGTGACACCACAAATTTTGGAGGAAACCCACGCATCCACGGGGAGAACATGCTAACTCCACACAGAGGTGCCCAAACAGCACAAACAGCCACTTGGTTGCAGTGCCATCAAGTGGCCAAGTGACCCAAAGACACACATCAGGGCTTTGAAAGGCCAACACAGGAAAGACTTTTCCCTCTGGATCACCAAAAAAGATCAACTCAAGTATTCTTCCTCACGGACAAAAACATGCTTGTTGGAATGGAACACCTTATTTCTTCTTCATGGCGACATAACACATGACCATTCCATTCCACTCCATTTTCCTCCGCTTATCCGGGTCCGGGTCGCGGGGGCCGCAGTCTTAGTAGGGAAGCCCAGACTTCTCGGTCCCCGACCACCTCCTCCAGCTCCACCGGGAGGACACCAAGGCATTCCCAGGCCAGCTGTGAGACATAATCCCTCCAGCGTGTCCTAGGTCTTCCCCGGGGCCTTCTCCCGGCTGGGCATGCCCGAAACACCTCACCAGGGAGGCGTCCGGGAGGCATCCGGACTAGATGCCCGAGCCACCTCAGCTGGCTCCTCTCGATGTGAAGGAGCAGCGGCTCTACTCTGAGCTCCTCTCGGATGACCGAACTCCTCACCCTATCTCTTAGGGTGAGTCCAGCCACCCTACGAAGAAAACTAATTTCAGCTACTTTTATCCGCGATCTCGTTCTTTCGGTCACGACCCAAAGCTCATGACCATAGGTGAGGGTGGGAACATAGATCGAACGGTAAATTGAGAGCTTTGCCTTCCAGCTCAGCTCTCTCTTCATCATGACGGTCTGGTACAGCGGCCGCATTACTGCAGACGCTGCGCTGATCCGCCTATCGACCTCACGCTCCAACCTTCCCTCACTTGTGAACAAGACCCCGAGATACTTGAACTCCTCCACCTGGGGCAGGACCTCATTCCCAACCCGGAGGGAGCAATCCACCCTTTTCCGACTGAGAACCATGGCCTCAGATTTGGAGGTGCTGAGTCTTATCCCAGAAGCTTCACACTCAGATGCAAACCATCCCAGTAAACGCTGCAGGTCACAGCCCGATGAGGCCATCAGGACCACATCGTCTGCAAATACCAGAGATGAGATCCTAAGGCCCCCAAACTGCACTCCCTCGACACCTTGGCTGCGCCTAGAAATTCTGTCCATGAAAATTATGAACAGAATTGGTGACAAAGGGCAGCCTTGGCGGAGGCCAACGTTCACCGGAAACAGGCTTGACTTACTGCTGGCAATGCGAACCGGGCTCCTGCTCCGGTTGTACAAGGACTGAATGGTGCGTAGTAACGCACCACCAATCCCATACTCGCAGAGCTCCCCCCACAGGACACCGCGAGGAACACGGTCGAATGTCTTTTCCAAGTCCACAAAGCACATGTAGACCGGTTGGGCAAACTCCCAAGTACCCTCCAGTACCCTTGCAAGGGTGTAGAGCTGGTCCAGTGATCCGCGACCAGGACAAAAACCGAATTGTACCTCCTGTAGCCGAGGTTTGATTAACGGTCGTACCCTTCTCTCCAGCACCCTGGAATAGATTTTCCCGGGGAGGCTGAGGAGTGTGATCCCCCTATAGTTGGAACACACCCTCCGGTCACCCTTCTTGAAAAGGGGGACCACCACCCCAGTCTGCCAATCCAGAGGTACTGTTCCCGACTTCCGCGCAATGTTGAAGAGACGTGTCAGCCAAGACAGTCCTTCAACATCCAGAGCCTTGAGGAATTCAGGGCAAAACTCGTCCACCCCCGGAGCTTTGCCACTGGGGAGCGTTTTGACTACCCCAGATACCTCAGCCACAGTGATGGAAATGTCCGCGTTCGTGTCCTCAGCCTCTGCTTCCTCAATGGAAGGTATGTCAGTGGGATTGAGAAGGGCCTGAAAGTATTCCTTCCACCGCCCAATTATATCCTCAGTCGAGGTCAGCATGCCCCCTTTCCCCACTGTAAACAGTGTGGACCGGGAACTGCTTCCCCTTTCTGAGGCGCCGGACGGTTTGCCAGAACCTCTTCGAGGCCGACCGAAAGTCGTGTTCCATGGCCTCACCGAACTCCTCCCACACCCAGTTTTTGCCTCGACCACAGGCCGAAGCTGTGAGCCGCTTGGCCTGCCGGTACCTATCAACTGCTTCAGGAGTCCCACAAGCCATCCATGCTCGATAGGACTCCTTCTTCAGCTTGACGGCAGCCCTGACCTCTGGTGTCCACCATCGGGTTCGGAGATTGCCGCCACGACTGGCCCCGACCACCTTGCAGCCACAGCTCCGATCGGCTGTCTCAGCAATGGAGGCACAGAATACAGCCCATTCGGACTCAATATCCTCGTCCTGCGGCCTAGGGTGTCCTGGTGCCATGTGCACTTATAGACATCCTTATGTTCGAACATGGTGTTTGTGATGGACAAACTGTGGTTCGTACAGAAGTCCAACAACAACACACCGCAAGGGTTCAGATCGGGGAGGCCGTTCCTCCCAATCACGCCCCTCCAGGTCACACTGTCATTGCCCACATGGGCGTTGAAGTCTCCCAGCAAAATGATGGAGTTACCAGTCAGGGTGCTCTCCAGCACCCCTCTGATGGACTCCAAGAAGGCTGGGCACTCTGAACTGCCGTTTGGCACGTACGCACAAACGACAGTCAGGACCCTTTCCCCAACCCGAAGGCGTAGGGAAATGACCCTCTCGTTAACCGGGGATGACTCCAACACAGAGGCACCAAGCCGGGGGGCTATTAATAACTATCCATTATTTTACCTGTGTCAAGTAGTGAACAAATGAAATGTAAACGGAAAGGTACCCAATATGGCTGGCTTGGCGGTGTTTGTATTTTAATTTTAATTTTGGTTTTATAAATTTTTTTATATATAACTTGTACTGTGGTGACATGTAATGCCGACTGTATTTTTGTCTATGTCTGTTGTATATGGTTTCTTTTTTGTTGTTTTGTTTTGTTGGGTCTATTACCATCTGCCAAAGGGACTGCCGATGGAAAATTAGCCTTTCGGCTAACTCGGGTACATTGACTTTCTGCAAAGAAATGTTGATTAATGTACACTGTCCCTTTTTAAAAATAAAGAATTTGAATTTGAATTAATAAGCCCACACCAGCTCGCCGCCTCTCCCCAGCAGCAACTCCAGAGTGGAACAGCCCCTCTCGAGGAGTTTGGATCCAGAACCCAAACTGTGGGTCGAGGTGAGTCCTAATGTAACTAGTCAGAATGTCTCAACCTCTCTCACAAGTTCGGGCTCCTTCCCCACCAGAGAAGTGACATTCCATGTCCCAAGAACCAGATTTGGCCGCCAAAGACCAGGTCGCCGAGGCGCCCGCCCTCAACCGCCACCCAAAGCACAATGCACCGGACCCTTATGCTTGCCCCCGCAGGTGGTGGGTCTACGGGGGGAAGATCCCATGTGGCTTGTTTGGGCTGAGCCCGGCGGGGTCCCACGGGTGAGAGCCTACATGATTTCTCACTAAATACTACATGACTTCTCACTGAATACTACATGACTTCTCATAAAATACTACATGACTTCCCACTAAATACTACATGACTTCTTATAAAATACTACATGACTTCTCACTAAATACTACATGACTTCTCAATAAATACTACATGACTTCTCACTGAAAACTACATGACTTCTCACTAAATACTACATGATGTCTTGGCTATATACTTAGTAAATACTACATTATTTCTAGAGTACACATACTGAACAAAAATATAAATGCAACTCTTGTTTTTGCTCTCATTTTTTATGAGATGAACTCAAAGATCTAAAACTTGTTCCACATCCACAACATCAGCATTTCTCTCCAATATTGTTGACAAATGTGTCTAAATGTGTGATAGTGAGCACTTGTGTTTCGCTGCGGTGTGTGTCTGGACCCCTGATGCAGAGGCCAGATGCAGTGGAGATGGTAAGAGTCATTAATGGTCCAAAAGCCTTAACAAAAGGCGACGTTACACCAGGAGGCGTAATGCGAGAAGCGTACAGTAGAAGGGACTGCTAACGAGACGAAGCTCTAGAGTAGTGGTAGTTGGTGCAATAATCTGGTGTCTCACAGGTGGCAGCACTGGGCATAAGTTGGCAGGTGGTAATAGGAGTCAGGTGCATTCAGCAGCTGCGCCTCCAGCCAGGACTAAGGGATCTAAAGGACAAAGAAACACAAGGAGAAGGCAGGAAAACAGAACAAGGACATGTGATGGAGGTCAGCACTTCTCCTTTGCTGAGATCATCCATCCCACCTCACAGGGGTCCAGACACACACCGCAGCGAAACACAAGTGCTCACTATCACACATTTAGACACATTTGTCAACAATATTTAAGAGAAATGCTGATATTGTGGATGTGGAACACGTTTGACATCTTTGAGTTCATCTCACAAAAAATGGGAGCAAAAACAAGAGTTGCATTTATATTTTTGTTGAGTGTACTTCGTAAATAGTCCATTATTTGTTAGTAAATACTTCATTATTTCTTGAGTACATACTTAGTAAATATTCCATGATTTCTTAGTAAATACTTCATGGGGTGCCCATTCATTTCCAATGGGAAGATGTTGACAGCTAGCATGAAATGATGCTACTGTAAATGTGGGAATGGATAACCACCTTGTCCTCAATGAGCTCAACGGTTTGACCTTGGATTGGTTTGACACGGCTGTTTGTCTGTATGTGCCCTGCCATTGTCTGGCGACCAGTCCGGGGTGTACCCCGAAATCAGCTGGCATAGGCTCCAGCATCCCACGTGATGCAGGTGGACATTGCCTAGAAAAGCACCTCCAGCACCGGCCAACCAACCCTAAACACGTCAGCAACTGCCCCCACTGGAGCCGTGTGGTCACTGCACCACATGCCCCCACTGCAAGTGGACAGTAACGGCAAAGAGTTGTTTATTGGGTTGTGCAGGTGTACCTAATGTTGTGTCCCTGTGATCTACAGCCGTTAGCGCTTCCTTCATGCGTTGTTAGCCGCAGTAACACAGAGCGTCCACCAGGGCGTACCTTTCACTTGCCACCTTTTCACCAAGGTCGGGTTTGCTCGGCGGCTGCTTCACACCCCCTGGCACCGGCAGAAACTGCCTGAAGGCCACATTTGATTTATGCAAGGCCCCGGTCCTCCGAGACATCATGTCATCCTTCTCCGTGTCAGGCGTAGGTCCGTTTGCGTCGCCACAATCACCACCGCCATCAACACATTCCCGCTTCACTCTTAGGTGTGGAATCTCATCTCTCGCGTCTCTGTGACAAAAACCCCAATGAGATGTCTGAAGCGACGCCGCACAAGCTCGTGCCTCAGTCCAAGCGTCCCACCTGATGTTCCCGCTCTTCATCCAGTCCACTTCCTGGGCGCCAGCGCTGCCCTCCCCTCGGGAGCAGCGCGTGGAGGCGGGCGGAGGCAGGAAGCGGTTGTGAGATGCCGCCGACACGCTTTGCTTATGGAACACTCCCGTTCTTCTCGCCATCATGTCATCTTTACGGACATCTGGGGTCCTCACTTGCTCCTCTTCCTCCTCATCCTGCTGCTCCTTCATCCTCTTGTCCAGACCGGCGTGCAGCTCGGCAGGGGAGCAAGGAGCCTCTGGAGCTCCGGGTGAAAGGTTGGGGGTGCTTTCACGGGTTTGGGCTCCATCAGTGAGGCTGTGAAGGCATCACATGAAGCTCTAACTGGCCAAGGCTAACACTACATACAGTACGTTCCAACTGGGGATGGGTACCTTTCACATTGACATGTTACCATGCTGACGTTAGCATACTAACATTTTTAGCGATTTTCATAAGTAGAAACATAGCACTATTATGCTAGGTGTTAGCATGCTAACATTAAAATGTTAGCTTCCAATCGTTACTAGCATTTTTAGCTATTTTTATAAGTAGACACATACATAAAGAGCATTATTATATTAGATGTTAACATGCTAATGTTAGCATTGTTAGCACGCTAACGTTATCATACAAGCATTTTAGGCATTATCATAAGTAGACACATAGCACTATTATTCCTTTGCCTTTGTCGGTCGGCAAGATTGGACAAAAACTACCTCAAATTTCCGCTCAATGACGCGCTGCGACTACTTTTTTTTGTCATGCATGAATATTAACGACAGAATTCTGTCAAGTCTGGAGAAAGAAAATGGGTATTTTGATTGTTACATTTTGCTTCAAAGCCCCATGGCCCTCGCAACAAGACCAAAGTTGGAGCATGCCACTATTTTTTATTGTAATTTATACAGCGGTGCCGTGGCGTACGAGTGTCCCGACTAACCAGTGTTTTTTGTTTTTTTTTTACATGCGGCTGATTTTTTTGCTTAAATTTGGGTTAGGAGCTGCTAGTTACCTGCAGGCAGAGCCGACGACAGCTATTTGGGGGACTCGTGTCAGTCATGTCACCATGGCTGAAGACGAGAACGGATGTAAATATCATTAGCAGTGCTAGCATCAGCAGTACTAGGATTGGCAGCGCGCTAGCTAGTCACCAGGAAAGATTTTGAAAAACATCAGTAAAATATACATACAATACAGCCTTCTAACTGATCTTATTTGTGATGTATTGTGTAAAACATCAAATTAAAAGCACAAAATGAATACAGAGCCACCATTCACCAGCACCAGCCTGGACTTTGTTTTTCAGAGAACAAATAAGACACATTAGCACTCAATAAGCTCATCACATTTTACCTTGATGCATTCCCACACATTTGGGAGCAAATATGAGGTGAAAGAAAAAGGCTAAAAATAAAGAATAGTAGTCTATCTGTGCAGCGTGGGAGACGGTGCGTTCAATGAAAGTGGGACAAGTCACCGCTCGCATTAAACATGCAAGAACTGTGGGATTTCTAACCGTATATTATTTTATGAATAAAATAATGGCTCATATTTCCAAAATTGATATCCTCTTACATAAAATTTGATGTAGTTTTTTTTTTACACATTATTTGATTTTTGCTTTTTTTTACGTGTATTGCGCCTGAGCGTTTCCCGCGGCCCGGTGGGTGGGGACCCCGCCTTGCAGCGTGCTTGGGGATACCGTGTGCTCTTTCACACGCTTCAAAATACTGTCAGAACGACACTTTTATACAGCTGGCGTCTTTATTTAAGATTCACGTCTACGTCAACAGACGCAAGCGCTGAATGGTATCGAATGAAATCGTATCGTGTGCACACGGTATCCAGGCGTATGGAATGGTTCTGTTTTTAAAATGTGGTATATTGAATGGTACTGAATTACCACAAGGAGATTTACATCCCAACTTACCGTATTATAGAATAAAATAAACTTATTTCTAGCTGTGATTCATTGTGATTAATTGCGATTCATTCTGAGTTAACTCAGGGTTAATTCGAGCTAATACCTTTGTATTATTATTACACTTCAAAACTGACTTTTTTTTCAAAATGTATTTTAGTGTTGGTGTTGGTGGAGGTGGGGCTTCATTAACTGTTAATAATGAATAATAATACAATGATTGGAACTGTATCTCTGTAAAAAAAAAAAAAAGCAGGACATAAACGTTTCATGCTCGCATGTCTTTTGTTTGTTCACCAAAGCAGGGACAAGTAGAAAGTACCAAAGCAATGCAAGCGCTCGTGTTTGCATTTCTACCTGCGTTCCCGCTCTGACAGCAGGGAGCCCAGGCCAACGGTCGGCACGGCGACGGTCGCCTCGGAGAGGAGTCGCACGAGCAACTCCGACCCCGCCCCTTCGCTCGGTGCTTGCACGCCTACCGGCCGCCCGATCTCTGTCACGCCGCCAAACGTCACCGATTTGCCCGGGGAGCTTGCGTACGTTTTGTCCAGACAAGACCGACACACGGGGGCGGGGCTGGGCTGGCTGTAGATTGTCATGTGACACACACACACACACACACACACACACACACACACACACACACAAAACGGCGCAAAATGAGCGGGTCCAGACAAATGAAAGGAGGGACATCATTCAGACAGAAAGGAGAAGAGGTGCACACAATCACAGCAAGTGTTTCATGTGACTTTCCTCTTTTTTAGGGACACAAACGTCCTCTGGTGGCGCAAACAAAACCTCCTCTATGCTATCTACTGACATCAGCACCCCCACCACAAACACAAAAGCCTCTGCAGCTCACACAGCCAACAATTGCCTCTCTCTGTCTCTCTCACACACACCCACACTGCTCTTTCTGCGCATGTCAGACTGCAACCGAGCGCACAATAACGAGGAGAATAAAGCCGGCGAAAGGGAGACTTAAAGCTGCTCGCCTCATGAAATAAGCAGCCACTACGGGGCGCATTTTCACAAACGCGAGCGCCTCGGTCCACGTCACGGATCTCTTTCGGAAGGTCCGGCTTGAACCAAAGCAAACGTTCCCACAGAAAACGATGTAAACCCAATTCATCCCGTAGTCCCCCCCATATTGTCATTTACAGCATAAATATTAGTCCTACATTTATTTGATCTACATATTTAGCAATTGCATTCATAATGATATCAGTATTAGTTCAGTAGTTATTCCCAAAAATGGCATTTTCCGTCATTTTCTTTTGGATCTAGCTCCATAGCTTTTGAAGATCCAACAAATCCAGATTCCACAGTGTCTTGGATATATAACAGGGGTGTCCAAACTTTTTCCAGCGAGCGCCACGCAGTGAAAAGTGAAAGGATGCAACTGTGCCACTTTGATCTTTAGTAAAGCAGCACATGTAGACATGCTAGGAAGCTACAGTAGCCTACATGTAGCTGAAGAAACACCTGCATTTCACCTTTGGAACATATCTGGAATGGAGGAGAAATGCTACTAAAAATCACCTTTTTCAATAATTATACCAGTTTCTTTTTGCAAAATTGCGAATTTTGTTCTTCATTCGAATATGACTTTTTTCTGAATATTTTGACTTTATTGTCATGAAATTACAGCTGTTTTTTCCCCATTTCTGCTGTTTTTTTTTAATTTTCCAACTATTTCATTTCAGCTTTCCTCTTGTAAAAAACTTTATACCTTTTAAAACAATAATGTATTTTTTCTTTATTTTTAAATACCAAAATGATATTTTCCCTCATTTTACAAGTTTATTCTCATAAAATTGCAACTTTTTTCTCATTAGAAATGTTTTTTTTGTTAATATTTTGACTTTACTTTACATTTCTGCTGTTGACTTTTTCTGTATCCATCCATCCATTTTCTATACCGCTTATCCTTATTAGGGTCGTGGGGGCATGCTGGAGCCTATCCCAGCTGACTTCGGGTGAGAGGCGGGGTACATCCTGGACTGGTGTCCAGCCAATGGCAGGGCACATATAGACAAACACTCACATTCATACCTATGGACAATTTAGAGTCGCCTTTGTGATATTTGGACTTTATTCCCATGTTATACATTTCCCCCCCAACCTAAGTTTCCAAAAATTACAACTTTAGTCATTGTTTTTGACTTAAAAAAAAAAATCTAACTTTTGAGATTAGATTACAGTTCTTCTCTTCATATTTGGACTTTTGATAGATTTTCCCATTTTTGCTGCTGTTGTTTTTTTTTTTAGTTTCCTTGTTAAATTTAATTTTTAGACAAAAAAAAAAAATCACAACCCTGCGCCGCAAATGAACCCGGGCTGCACTTTGGACATCCCTGCTATATATAATGGTGTTGGTTGCATCAAAATAGCTTCATTTCTTGTTTTCCTATGATGACAGTTCCAAAGATCCCCTATTTTTACCTATTCTGGATCATAGTATCCGGAATGATTCCATGATCTGGATCAGTCTTTGATATTTTGTACAACCTGTCGGAAAGCTGTCCTGTATTTTTTTCCTGAAGCGCTTAGACCATTTTTTGTGGAGTTATATGCACAAATGCCAAAAACGGTGCTATCTCACAATGTTAAAGAATCCTTTAAAAAACTCCTGGATCCAGACGGTGATCCGGACCGCTCCCAAAGTTTAACCGGTTCTTCCATATCCCGTTTCCCACAATTCCTGAACATTTCACCCAAATCCATTCTAAACTTTTCAAGTTATTTTGAAGACAAACAAGGAAACAAACCCATTCTTATACCTCTGAAATGACGAAGCGGTAAAACTGGGAGGTCTGGCACCCTTGTCTCGGCCCATGTGTTTGTTGCCACGCGCATCTCTCTACAACAAACTCTGTTGTCCTAAAATGGCGCCTGCGGCCCACAACACATTGCGCGATCACGTGCAATTAGCATGAGTTTTCGTCTTGGGCGAGTGATCCAAGATGGCGGCGTAAACAAACCTAACGGCAGCGGGCGAACGCAAGCCGAGGCAAAATTTGAGCAAAAATTTGGGATGTTAACTGAAAAACACGTTAACCAAGGCAGGATGTTAACCGAGGCAGCACCATATTAATTTTCCTGTGCCATCTTTGAGAAATAGCATTCGTAAAGTACCTCATGTATTCATCCCAACCACCTCATTTATGTCTTGGTTTAATGCAGGGCTGTCCGAACTGCGGCACCGCCCGGGGGACAGTCGCTGTTTTTGTTTTGTTGTTTTTTATTGGCCCACGGCACATTCAAAACAAAATATAAGAAAACAAAACAAAAACCAACAACAGCAAAAAAGAAAAAAATTCAAAAGAATAAATATTAAGAGAAAAAGTTGCAATCTACCGAGAAAAAGCAATAAATAAAAGAACAACGTTGTAATAGTATGAGGAAAAATTATGTTATTTTAGTAGCATGCAGTTGAAATATTTTTTTAAGAGAGACATTTTTTTTGTAAAATGATGCATATTATGAGAAACCAACAAAACAACAAATGGGATAAAGTTATAATGTTACAAGAATAAAAATCTTACAGGAATAAAGTCATGATTACGAGAAGATCATTTACAAGAAGAAAGTTGAAATAGTTGGAAAATGTAAAAAAAACAACAGCAGCTGAAATGGTCAAATGTTTTTTTTGGCGGCGTAAACAAACCGGACAGTATTTTGGACGCGAAACAAGCGCGCCAACGCAAGCCAAGGCAACATTTTTGCAACATTTTTGGATGCTAACCCAAACAAGCGCTAACCGAGGAGGATGTTAACCAAGGTATTATGTTGTATGATGTTTTTTAAGACATGCTATACCTACATTTATCCACCAGTAGACCTTGACAGGATGTGTACTTTGTATACAGAGATGAATTGGATGACGAAAAACACTAAAAACAATTTCCAATAGTTAACTCATCCAATACTAAAGATGTATTTATAGGTCTTTTACGTTTTTTTGCACGAGAGGCAAAAAGACGTGATGACACAACTGCACACTAATAGAGGTCGCTTTTCGAGCCGTTTTAAGCCTTAAAAATGGCCACAAAGTGGCAGAAGTCAATTTGGTAAGAGCTCGGCATGGATCATTTGCATGTACAAACACACTCGGCAGCAAGGAGGAAGTGGAAGAGCGTGGAGGAGTATAGTGTGCGAAAGGTTACGCATTGTAGGGAAATTTTAACGCATGCACAACTGCACACGCATACACACACGCAGTTTAGTTCCAAATGTGAAAATTGTAAATAGTTGGTGGTGTTATATTTGTAAATAAATTGTTACTTGGATACAAAACAACACATGTTTGTGTTGTTTATGTTGGTATAGTTGTTTAGCTGTTTGAGCTGTCACAACAGCAAAAAAAAAAAAAAAGTTCCCAAAAAATTCTAGTTGTGAGCTGATATTTTCCTGAAACGTAACGTAATGTTCTACTACTGATTAGAAGAACAGAAAAAGGAAGAAACAAATGTTTTTTCCTGATGAAAGATGAGAGTCCAACCTTTCTTTGGGTAGGTTCCATGTGAAGGGGTTGTCTTTTGAAAACATGGCTGGGAATGAATGAGTTAAACTATTTAAATTATTTTATTATTATTATTATTATTATTTTTTACTAACACTGAACTGAAATGTTTTTAGTCTTTGTCAACTAAAACTGAAGTAAAACTATCACATACAGAACTGACAAAAATGTTGCTAAAATTAAAATGGATGCCAAAAACAACACTGCTGAACATTTGATTGGTTGACAGCTACTACCTTCTACGATGGTCAGAGTTTGACCCTGGAACGAATGAATTGACTTTTTACATGGCTTTCTGTGGGAAAAAGGTTGCAACGTTTTGAGATCCAAACAAGTCGGGGGTAGACCAGCGTCCCGGTGATATCAAAAGCTAGCAGGAACGGTGTACCTTTATGAAGAAAATGAATTAGGTTCCCTGGCGGAAGAGAGTTTGAAGGAAACAAATAACGTGTTATTTAATGTAATGGGACCTTCCACACACACACACATACACACGCACGCACGCACACACCCACACACGCATGCACACGTTACTGATTCTGCCATCAGTTCGGAGTGTGTATGGGAGGGGGCACCTTGGTTCAGTCATTCTCAGCCTCTCCCACTTCTGCATGTCTGCTTGGCTCATGGTGGCAGGCGCCAAGCTCACGAGTCCGTCCCGGTGAAGGGGGCGTGGCCTAGCACAAACCCGCCTAAGAGCCAGGTCGTCTGTCTGCTTATTGGGCGTGGCTTTGACCTTTCCCTCGCCTCCTTCCTCCGCTTCTTCCTTGTCCCTCTCAAACTCCTCTCCCTCCCGCTCCTGATGGCGAGGGGCGGAGTCTTTGCGTGTAATGAAGTCAGGGATTCGCTCGCCATCGCTGTCCAGTCACCATCGAGCAAAGTGGAACAGAAATTGTCAGAAGACGTACGAGAAGCTTGAAAGAGATGGAGGGGAAACCACACGCACAGATGCGCACGCACACACACAATACATCGAGCTTCACTTTTCCCACATTTTCTTATGTGACAGCCTTGTACTGAAATTGAATAAATTCATTTTATTCCTCGAAATTGTCGACACAACCCCCCACGGTGACAACGTGAAAAAAAGATTTGGGAAATGTTTGCAAACGTCTTAAGAATGAAAAGGTAAGAAATGTCACGCACATGGGTAGTTAGAGCAAACCATCTTTGTTCCTGCTGTGGTGTTGGGGTGCTGTGTGGAGAGCATTAAAAGGTATTCCATTTTAGAATAATAAAATGTGGCAAAAGTGAAGTGTTTCGCCAATACTTTTCCAGGTGCACTGTCCGTCTAACCTGGCTTGCTGCTCCTGCAGGGTTTGCTGGGACGAGCGCATGATTCCTTCCCAGCGTTCCCTGTCTTTGCTGTTGCACGCAGGCGGCGGCACAAGCTGATGCACCCGGGGCGCCCCGAGCCCGCGAGGGGCCCGCCGGGATGCAAGGTCATCTCTTCTAACATCCGGAACCTTCTGCCCCTCTGCCTCGTCCTCGTCAGAGGAGTCCCAAGCGCATTTGTGAGAGCTCAGAAAGTCATTATCGCGGCGGAGGATGATATTCGGGGAAGGCGATCTCAGGGGCTGCTCCTCGGCGGCGGAAGATGAGGAGGAGGAGGAGCTTAGTTGGGTCAGATGGGATGGAAGAAAGTCATTCCAGTGATGCTTGGAAGTCCACGGCCAGCAGCGACATGCACGGATTCAGTCATTAGTCGCAGTCCAGCCACAAAACCAAATGCAAATGTCAAAAACTTGGAATGCGCATCACTTTCCAAACATCATCATCCATTCCCAACATGAACAATCCATGTCTGCTTGCAACACCCAACACAAAGCAACAATCAATCAACCAAAATGTCAGCACACAACAACCAATCACAAGCCATCGTTAGTCAAGAGCTTCATCCATGTGATTTCCAAAAGACGTAACACCGATACAGTGGAACCTTGGTCAGTCATTCCACCCAGAAACGGAGGCTGACCCAATCAATTCCTCCCACAAGATCCAATTCATCCCTTCCAGAAAGCCACAAATGTTAACACAAAACAGGCTTTTATAGTTTTACAAGCAGTAAACAATTCCAAATGCGTATAAATGCATGTAAACATAACATTTATGATTTAACAAACACGCGTTAGTGAACAAGGTCCGAGCACAGCACCAACATGATTTCCAAAACTTGTTACGCAAACAGTGGTTCGTGAACAAGGTCCGAAAACCAGCATGGCTTCCAAAATACTACCATCCAAACACACCAAATCTGCGTGATTTCCAAAACACTCGTGAGTGAACAAGGCCCGAGCACTTCCTCTCTGACCTGCTGTAGCGAAGGGCAGCAGGCAGAACTTTGATTCCCGCCTTCTCCAGCTTCCGCAGCCTTGCCTGTTCCGACACTTCCTTAGCTACCATGTCGTCCTCCTGTCTCCACTGGCTGCCATTGTGATCCGGCGCCCAGGTGACCGTCTTTACATTTTTGGAGAGAGCCTTACCGCCCTCAGTCAGCCCGGGAGGAGCTTGACTGTTTGGGGCGTGGTATAGCATCAGGGGGAAGTTGAGACAGGTGTACGCCCCGTGTGATCCTTACCTGCGCTGCTCTCTGTCCTCCGCGTGCGGTTTCCGCCGCGGTGTTAGCACGTAGGAGCTGGCGTTGCTACGGTTTGGAAGGAACTGGTTGAAGGGAACGGAGCTCCGCGATTCGCCGCTGGCGCTCCGTCTGGCCGACATGTCGTCCTTCTGCACATCTGGCTTCCTGCCGGCGGCGTCGGCCTCCACGTCGCCGCCTCGTCCTGCACGTGGTGGAGAGAGCGATGGAGCGTTAAAGGACACAGAGTGAGGAAGTACGTAAACAGCCACATTCCCGTCAGACTACCCCAGGGCAGCTGTGGCAACGTGTCCTTTTAAAATGTACTGCATGAGGACACATGCTCAACATGAAACACACCAATGGAGGCCACTGGGACACCCACACGCGCATAAAAGTCAGCTGTCCACATGAAAGGTAACCCTCCCCCCTTTGAACATGTGTGGCACTATTAGTGAACACGTGTTTTTCTTCTCCTCAAGAAAACACTGAAGTGCAGGGAAAGAACAAACCGTCGGCATTGGCTCGGCTGAGGACATCAGGTGAAGGACTGTGCTGCGAGCGCGTGCCAAAAGAGTCCAGACTGTCAAAAAAACAAGCCAAAGAAAAATGAGAGTGTCAGCCACACGATAGAAATGACGGTTATGACTCTCACTTCATTGTGGATGACGAATGGTCACACATGCAGCATTCAATGTCACCGGGAAATTTCTTACCCCCAATTGGGAAGGATGACAAACAAAAAGTGAAATACATGTTAGTCAGGCTTTGGGAAAGTATTACATTTTATTTGTTGGCACTGATGACAGTGAAATTATCTTTCGGACTGAAGGTTACGACTTGTGTTTTTTCACTGCTATATTTTATATACGCTGAATGATGTTTATTGTCCTTGCACACAGTATACTTTGTGCAACCAAACTTAGCTTTCCATTTCTAGCAACATTAAGACATGTTCAAACTTAAACGGTCCAAATCCAAATTTAAACAGGTATAAAAAATATAGAAATAACTGATAGAATGTAAAACATTGGTCCCATCAAAGAAAAAGGTCTTTTTTGGGTCTGGTCTTTTTTGGCTTCAGAGTCAGTCCTGGTTCCCTGTAGTGACATAAGTGTGTGAAAGACGTGACACCTGCTCCATTGTGATCAGGGAGTGTCTGACCTGTCCAGAGAGTTGTCTCGAGTGTGCCTCGGCGGAGAGAGCGACTCGCTGCGCTCCGAGTCCCAGCAGTCGTAGCCGCTGTCTCGAACGCTGCGCTTGTGAGAGCCGTCTGCCGAGTCCTCGCTGTCCTGCACAAACGCAAACAGGACAAGAACCATGAAAGACATGATGCCGCACGTCCGTCTGAAGCACAGTGACATGTCACAACTGCAGGGGGCGCAACACTGGTCTTCCTTATTGTTACCTTACTCTACCATGAGCTTTAGCTATGTTGCCAGATAGTATTAGACTGGAATATTAACAGAATTATGACAATCAGTCAAAACATTCCTCAAAATGCAGCAAAAAGGAATTGAACGGAGGTGTCAGGAATTAAGATGGATGAAATGATCAATAAAAAAAGGGAACCTTTTTTGGTAAATACAGCCAGACTTTATGCAAAGTCAGCATCTATTTGTATGCTATTACGACATCAAACTGACAAACCTGATAATATTAAAAGTAACTCCGATAACCAATCATTTAAAAAAACGCTCCGATGAGGCGCAATTACCCGGACTGTGCGGGTGAGCATATGAAGCGCTCCTTTCTTTCTCCTGCCTGTGACATTATGTCGGAACTTCCCCTGAGGAAACCAACATTCACTTTAAGAGGAAGACATTTCGTGTGCTAGTTGTACCAAATGCTCCACAATGAGAGGGAAAAAAAACATGGACCACACCAAAAACCTTATCATCTATCTGAAACGCCAGCACCGTGGCGTTTGAAAAGTGCAAAAGGTTTGCCAGAGACCCACGTGGCGTCACACCGGCCGCTTGATGTGCACAAACTACACTTCCATCCACATTTTAAAAAGTAGACATAAAAAAGTTATCTGTACAATATCGGTCTTGAAAAGCAGAAAGTTATCGGTTTAAGCGGTTTAAAAAAAAGATATTGTGCATCTTTAATATATTTACCTCACAGAGCATAGCTTTCTACAAAAAGCAGGCTTCTCTACCCATCTTAAAGTAAAGCCTTGCCAACTACCAGTCAGTCAGCTACAGGCGTGGGCACTGTACGTTTGATCATGTTGTTTTTCTCCAGCAAATAGGCTAACCAAGCATGATGTTGCTTTGCAAATGTAATGTTAGCACTGTAGCTGACACAGCTATGCTAGTGTTCCCAACACTCGTGTCCCCCTGTCCTACTCCTTCATGTTACTACGTTGTATGCGATATATGGCTCCTATTACATCCCTATATTGCGCTTTTTCAGAAATGAATGAGTAAATGATGGCCGTTTGGTGGTAGTCAAGGATGTGTAGTATTGTGGTCACTAGGAGGCAGTAATGACATAAAACACCAATGAGACCTTAGCATACCTGACATTACCTTCAGGAAAAACTGCACTTTTGACGGCTCAGTAGTGCATGTAATGGGATGCACCTCTGCCGCCTACACAAGCTGCTATTAAAACACCTCCAAAGGTTTGATGGTTTCATATCCATGCTGTGAGCATGCAGTAGCAGGTACATTCATGATAACATACAATGTATTTCGGCCATTCGTAACTTGCTCGCTCGGCGCATTGGTTTCACGTAGCAACATCGTAGAAACAAACCCTACACCGAGCGTTAACTTTTCCAAACACCGAAACAACAACACAGCAGCAGTGGCGGCATCTCGCATATGTAGCCTTACCTTTTGGTAGTGTCCGATGCGTTGTGAGCGCGACGCTGACGCTAGTGAAGCTAGTCGCTAGCCGGCTAGATGTGTTATGGCTAAGTATGGGTACGCCAGTAAAGTAGTTCGATCGGCGTGACAATGTTAATAATAATAACAATAACAATGTCGCTGTAGCTTGGTTAATATGCACGCCACGTTATATGTAAATGGAGCGTTGTTGGCGTTTTTTGGAGACTTTTTCAGACATAAGTGCAGTGATGAGCTGGCTCTTTTCATCTGATTTAATATCTTTAAAAGGCACAGACAAGAGAAAGACGTGTGTTCATGTCTCACGTTTGTCTCAGGATTGTGGCTGATGGGCAAAATTCCCCCCCCAAAAAGTGCACTTCTCCTTTAACAATGCATGAAGTCATGAAGACAAACATGAAAACAAGTTCTCCTCCTATTCCGTGTGGAAGTGGTTTTTGGCTTTTTGAGCTTAGAATAAATAAATTCGAGGCTAACTGGTTAGCTAGCTCGCTAGCGTCCGTCTCGAGTCCCTGCAGCATAAGAGGTGAACCATGTTGTAAACAATGAATAATAGGAGCGTGAGGTTGACTGTAGGGGTGTTATTTCATGTCTACAGGGCTCTAATATGTTTTAAAAATGTATTTAGAAAGTTATAAACAGGTTTTCTATCAAAATCCCATCAAAAATAATCCTATATCGCGGAAATTCATTTAACGTGTTTGGGTCTGGAACCAATTAACCGCTATCAACGAGGGACCACGGCATACGTGCGTGGATAAAGTGCTAACTAGTGCTGCTGGAGACAGGCGTGTACAAACACACAAAAGGGCGTGTTCCCCGTCGGGCTTACTAAAAGCACCTCTAAACTGTCTAACTTCCAGCGTCAAGGCTAACACACTTCCAATACTTCTGGGATTGATGATGGAATTTTTGGACTTATGTGGTAACTTCCTGCGTCCCTTTTGTCTTCCTGTGGCGACACAAAATCCAAAAGAAAGAAGGTCTTCTTCCTGGTGTGCACCGCCACCACAAAAACAGGAAAGGGACTGTCCACCATGTCACCCTGTCCACCATCACTCACCACCTTCATTTGTGCCAGCAGTCCTTCAAACTCCTTCAGGTTGAGCGTTGGTCCGCTGTATGAGGCGCAGCCGCTGGCAGCCTTGCCCAGCCAGAACATGGTGTTCAGCACCTGGGAGACACGGACGTAGGGGTCACCACAGGGTCACACGTGGGAGCTTCCAGGGGAAAAGCAGGGAAAAAGACTCACGTTTTTAAGCTTGCGGCTGCAGTCCGAGTCCCTGGTGGGAAGAGGAAGTGACTTACAGAAATGTCCTTGTTGTAAATTTTGCAATTTTTTATTTTGATTTACTTGAGGTTGGCCCTTATGGACGTGTCCTGCAGATCACCCGGGTCAAACAGCTGCGACCCCTTCAGGCCCAACTCTTCACAGCCTCGCAGGAAGACGGCCAGGTTGTCCTGCACCACACAACAAACTTTGACCATTTATTGCATTCATGCATTTCTTCATTTCGTTCATGTATTCATTCATCATTAGTATAAATTTTATTTTTATTTTTTAAGTAAATATTGAATTTATATGTATTTCATATTTATTTTTCTTATAAATGTACTAATGTATTGAATTCATTTGTTAATTAAAGTTTAAGGATGCTTTGTTTGTCAATGCTAGTCCATGATGCTCCACTCTACTCGTGTCCATGGCGGTAATGCACATTAAAAAGTGGACGACAATGTACAAGCAGACAAACAATAACAATATTTACTACTATATACTCGGGATCTTCAGGGATGGGCTGCCGAGCCGCTGTATTTTAAAGATCGGATAAAATCGGCTTCCGCCGCAAGATCAGGCCGATCCGGTTGCTGTATAGCGTTCGGAACTCCGGGCCACACTCCAACACGGTAGGTGCGGTAATGTGCCTCAAAGCTGGTTGCCACTCAACTCCCGCCACCTGCAAGAAGAAGGAAAGGCAACACCACCATGCAGACATGTCTGTGGTGTACCGTGGTGACGTTGGTTTCATGTTGTACATTCGGCTCCGTAGCTACAGCAGTAGTTCCCCCTCACTGTGCCCGGACTGCCGTATCATGGTACGGGGAGCTCACACGGGAAGTGCCGCTCAACCACTGGTCAATAAATAACTATTGTTTTGAAGAGAGGTTCATATATTCTAAATCACACCACAAATGGATCTATAACCGTGTCAAATGATTTGTCCTACCCTAAAGGTGTTTTGCATGCCTATTTTTTCCAATTTGATCTTTAATTGTATGTTTTATTGGATTAGGGACCTCCCTCACAGAGAGGTTTGTTACAAAAGCCAAACAATATTGTCGGTCATGCTGTGGAATAAAAAAATA
The DNA here is from genome assembly GCF_027744805.1 of Dunckerocampus dactyliophorus. NCBI lineage: Eukaryota > Metazoa > Chordata > Actinopteri > Syngnathiformes > Syngnathidae > Dunckerocampus > Dunckerocampus dactyliophorus. Next base: position 2,015,793 of record NC_072824.1, read on the forward strand.
CGTTCAGCAATACTTGGCTTGCATTATTTTTAATGCTTTGACAAGCTATTTTCATAACCATACCTTTTACAAGTTGTTTCTTGTACTTTTGCCATTCGTCTTCCAGTACGTAACTTAAGGTAATTTAATGTACCTTAGCTTTACGGCTTGTCTTCCAATCCTTGCAACTTAGTGTAACTTTCCTGGTAACCTTTCAAAAATGTTGAACTGCAACTTCGCACATTTTATTCTCACATTTCATCTTTTTCTTGCAACCTTACGACTTGTCTTCCCACATTTCAACAGTATTCTGATGACTGTGGAGTTTGAATGCCGTATTCTTCTTTATTGTACCCAAAAAGAGTCGGAGCAGAGGTTCAAGTGAGTGGGTGTGGCGGTGATATGGGCGTGTCCTTACCAGGCCGGCAATTGGGGTGGGCAGTCTGTTGATCTTCTTGACCAGGCCTGGCCTGATGGCACTGAGCAGCCTGCATAGGGGGGGGACACGAGCATGGATAATAGGAGGGTTTGAGCGTGAGACAACGCTGGCGTCACGTCTTACTCGCATAACAGGATGCCGTTCTCCAAGGCGCTGCGGAAGTCCTTGGCTCCGAAACTCTTCCCTGTCACCGCCTGCAAAGGGGAGAGCATTGTGTCGTATGTCCTTTCATTTCATTCACCAATCAGTCAATCAAACAGTCCGTCAATCCGCCCCACATTCTCTACATTTTTCCTTGTTGTTTCCCTACAATGCACGCTACACTCCTCCACGCTCTTCCACTTCCTCCTTGCCGTGGAGTGTGTTTGTACATGCAAAAGATCCATGCCGAGCTCTCATCAAATGCACTTCTGCCACCCTGTGGCCGTTTTTATGGCTTAAAACGGCTCGAAAAGCGACCTTTATTAGTGTGCACTTGTGTCATCACTTCTTTTTGCCTCCCGCTCAAAAAAACATAAAAGAGGCATAAATACGTCTTTGGTATGGAATGAGTTAATAATTTTCTTTTTCACCTACATGACAAAGCTGAGATGCACTTTTTTCTTGAACTATATAGAAATTCTGAGCATATCTTTACAAAATATCCATCCTTCCATTTTTCCCTATGTGGCCACCCCTGGTCTATCACAATAATACACATTGTAGTCTCTGCTGCCACACGCAGACAGTAAGACACAGCTAAATGCAACACACACACACACACACACACACACACACACACACACACACACCCCTTAGGGCTTAAATGGTAGCTGCTGCTGCTGCTGCCATTCACTACAGAGGCTCGAATTACCACAAGTGGTGCTGAAGGAAGACCTTTGGCTTGGACTTGGTGGCTGACATGAACGCTCACTCAACAGCCGCATGCACACATCATCATCATAACAAAACATAAAAAGAAAAACAGCCTCCACGCTTTACTTTGAAGGAAAAGTGCACTTTGTCGTGAAATTTGGTCCATCATCCATAGTCCTTCTGTGACACGTGAGCACGCATGTCTTTCTCTTTTCTGTGCCTTCTAGGGATATAAAAACAGGTAAAAAGAGGCAGGTAATCAATGCTCCTAATGTGATGCTGGGGTTTTATAGCAAAATGGAAATAATCTGTTCCGGAGGTCAAACTGTGGCTTTTTCAACCTGATTTAACCATCACACAAGTGTAAAAAGAAGTTAACCAAGGCACAAAAACTATAAAATGTGTAACTTGGTGACGGCATAGTGTGTAAGTTTGCCCCAAAAAGCCAAAGAAAAATAAAAACCCAAATGCGAGGTTCAGAATGCGTGGCGGAGTGTCAGGGCCACATTGGGAAAAAAACAAATCAGAGATTTTGAGAATAAAGTTGTCAACTTGCAAGAATAAAGTGGTAAATTTACGTGAAAAAAAGTTGTAAATTCACGAGAATAAAGTAAAACGTTTACAAGGAAAATAGTGGTACATTTACGAGATTAAAGTGGTCAGTTTACAAGAAAGAAAAAAGATACATTTACAAGAATAAAGTGGTAAATTTACAAAAAAAAGGTTGTAAATTCATGGAGAATAAAGTCGTAAGTTTACAAGCAAAAAAGGTTGTAAATTTACGAGAATAAAGTGGTAAATTTAAAAGGAAAACAGGTTGTAAATTCACAGAGAATAAAATCAGAAGTTTACAAGGCAAAAAATGTTATAAACTTACAAGAAAAAAATGGTAAATTTACGAGAATAAAGTGGTACATTTACGTGGATAAAATGGTAAATTTACGAGAATAAAGTGGTACATTTACGTGAATAAAATGGTAAATTTAGGAGAATAAAGTGGTACATTTACGTGGATAAAATGGTAAATTTACTAGAAAAAAGGTTGTAAATTTAGGAGAATAAAGTTGTAAGTTTACAAGGAAAGAAGTGGTAAATTTACAAGAAAAAAAGTGGTACATTTACGAGAATAAAGTGGTACATTTACGAGAATAAAGTGGTACATTTACGAGAAAAAAGGTTGTGAATTTATGAGAAATAGTTGTAAGTTTACAAGGAAAAATGTTGTACATTTCCAATAATATAGTGCTAAGTTTACAAGGAAAAAAGTTGTACATTTCCGAGAATAAAGTGCTAACTTTACAAGGAAAAAAATGTTACATTTACAAGAATAAAGTGGTAAATTTATGAGAAAAAAGTTGTAAATTTATGAGAATATAACAGAAATGCCCAAGGGAGAATCCAACCCAGGTCTTCCCATCTCCAGACTGTGACTGTGTGGCCAACAAAGCTACAGTGGTATGAAAAAGTATCTGAACCTTTTGGAATTTCTCACATTTCTGCATAAAATCACCATCAAATGTGATCTGATCTTTGTCAAAATCACACAGATGAAAAAACTGTGTCTGCTTTAACTAAAACCACCCAAACATTTATAGGTTTTCATATTTTAATGAGGATAGCATGCAAACAATGACAGAAGGGGGAGGAATAAGTAACTGAACCCTCTGCCTAAGGAGACTTAAAGAGCAATTGAAACCAATTTTTACCAAACAATTCAAGTCAGGTGTGTGCCCAATCACTGATGAGTGGTTTAAAGCTGCCCTGCCCACTATAAAACACACACCTGGTAAGCATTGTCTGATGTGCACCATGGCTCGCTCAAAAGAGCTGTCTGAAGACCTGCGATCAAGAATTGTCGATTTGTATAAAGCTGGGAAAGGATACAAAACCATCTCTAAAAGTCTGGATGTTCATCAATCAACAGTCAGAGAAGTTGTCTACAAATGGAGAGAGTTTGGCACCGTTGCTTCTCTCCCAAGGAGTGGCCGTCCACCAAAGATGACGCCAAGAGTTCAGCGCAGAACACTCAGAAAGGTAAAAAACCGTAGAGTGTCTGCTAAAGACTTAGAGAAGTCACTGGCACAGTCCAATATCTCTGTGCACACATCAACTATATGTAAAACAATGGCCAAGAATGGTGTTCATGGGAGGACTCCACGGATGAAGCCACTGCTGTCTAAAAAAAAAAAACATTGTTGCTCGTTTAATGTTCGCAAAAAGGCACTTGGACACTCCACAGACGTTTTGACAAAATATTTTGTGGACTGATGAAACCAAAGTTGAATTGTTTGGGAGGAACACACAACGTCATGTGTGGAGGAAAAATGGAACAGCTCACCAACATCAACACCTCACCCCCACCGTGAAGCATGGTGGAGGGTTGCATCATGGTTTGGGGCTGATTTGCTGCCTCAAGGCCTGGACAACTTGCAATCATTAATGGAAAAATGAATTCAAAAGTTTATCAGGATGTTTTGCAGGAAAACCTGAGGCCGTCTGTCAGACAGTTGAAGCTAAAACTGCTGCAACAAGACAATGATCCAAAACACAGAAGTAAATCAACTTCAGAATGGTTTCAGAAGAACAACATACACGTTCTGGAGTGGCCAAGTCAAAGTCCAGACATGAACCCCATTGAGATGCTGTGGCATGACCTCAAGACAGCGATTCATGCCAGACATCCCAGGAATCTGACTGAACTACAGCAGTTTTGTAGAGAAGAATGGGCCAAGATTAGTCCTGATCGATGTGCCAGACTGATCTGCAGCTACAGGAAGTGTCTGGTTGAAGTTATTGCTGCCAAAGGGGGGGCCACAAAATATTAAATGTGATGGTTCAGTTACTTATTCCTCCCCCTTCTGTCATTGTTTGCATGCTATCCTCATTAAAATATGAAAACCTATAAATGTTTGGGTGGTTTTAGTTAAAGCAGACACTGTTTTTTCATCTGTGTGATTTTGACAAAGATCAGATCACATTTGATGGTGATTTTATGCACAAATGTGAGAAATTCCAAAAGGTTCAGATACTTTTTCATACCACTGTAGCTAGCTAACCACTAGACCACCGTGAGGCCCAAGTTTACGACTTCTTTTTCGTAAATGGACAACTTAACTCCTGTGAGTTTCCAACTTTATTCTGGTAAATTTACGACATTTTTTCCTCATAAATTTACGACTTTATTCTCTAAACCTCCAATTATTTTAATCCTCCGTCGTAACAGGCATCGCCTGAGACCACCAAACTTCCATCACGCGTGACCTCACAGCAGATTAGCATAAGTCACATGATCACTTTTGAACAAATTCCTTCTTGAGGTGATTCGCCATGAGTCACATTCCAAAAGCGTTCGGTCCACCCCACGTTGTTGCTCTGTGTGCCCTGCATCCTACGCGTACACAACTATTACACAACTCACAACAAAAACGCAGGCCGGCCGAGTCCAGCATTCCTTTTTTGGGCCTGCTAAATTATGCATGAGCATGCTGTAAATATTTCAGGAGCCCTCAGAGTCCAACCTTTAGGAAGCCAAATGAGCAGACGGAACCATGCGAGACATGAGGAAGCAGAAGAGAAGAGGGTTCCACATCCAAGGGGAAACATCTGGACAGCTGACTCTACATAACCAGCAGGGAAACACAATCGCTCCTGTTTTTTATTGTCTGGGCACTGCCTGCTGTTTTTCATCAAAGTATGACAAGAAATCAGCAACATTTTACACACTAACACAGGATGAAGCACATTTTACATCAGCAAAAGTATTGGGACACACAGGCTGAGGCTTAATGAGTGAGGTGCCCAAATACTTATTCTTATATAGTCTTTATTCTGTTTGCTTAACTATGATGACCTTGTAATAAAACGAGACAGAAGTCATGATGCACAAAGTTACAAAAAACAACAAAAAAAACATTTTTAGGAGTTGTACGTCACAAGCATAAAGGTGGAACATTCAAAGAAAAAAGAGGCATAACATTACCAGGAAAACCTAATGTCGACACAGAGAAAGAGAAGAGTCCCGTTACGAGAATAAAGTTCTAAACTTCCGAGAAAAAAGTAGCAATATTACGAGAATAAAGACGTTAAAATTAGAAGAATATAGTCGTAAATTCACAAAAAAAAAAGTTGGAAATTTACAAGAATAAAGTCATAAATTTACGAGAAAAAAAGTCGTGAATTTACAAAAACAAGTCATGCATTTTACGAGAATAAAGTCGGAAATTCACAAGAAAAAAAGTTGGAAATGTACAAGAATAAAGTTGTAGATTAACAGGACAAAAAGTCATACATTTACAAGAATAATGTCGTGAAATTTACAACAAAAAAGTAATAAATTAACGAGAATAAAGTCATAAATGTACGAAAAAGAAAGTTGGAAATTTACGAGACAAAAAGTCTTCCATTTACGAGACAAAAAGTTGGAAATTTATGAGAATAAAGTCATAAATTCACAAGAATAAAAGTCAGAAATTTACATGAATAAAGTTGGAAATTTACAAGAAAAATGGTCATAATATTGCAAGAATAGTCATAAACTACGAGAAAAAAGTCATGAGTTTACGAGAATAAAGATGTAAATTTACAAAAAAAAGTTGTACATTTACAAGGAAAAAGTCATAAATTAACAAGAATAAATTTACGAGACAAAAAGTCGCAACATTACGAGAATAAAGACGTAAATTATGAGAATAAAGTCAGAAACTTACGAGAAAAAAGTCGCAATATTACAAGAATAAAGATGTAAATTTAGGAGAATAAAGTCATGCATTTACGAGAATGAAGTCGTAAAATGTATGAGAAAAAAGTAATAAATTCACGAGAATAAAGTCACACATTTACGAAAACAAAGTTGTAAATTCACGAGAAAAGAAAGTTGGAAATTTACGAGACAGAAATTTTTTAAATTAGGAGAATAAAATCGTAAATCGTATATTTATTTTATAAATTTAGGAGACAAAAAGTTGGCAATTTACGAGCATAAAGACGTAAATGTAGGAGAATAAAGTGTTAATGCTACATGTCCTGGTGTCACAGGGAAACAGAGCATAGCCATCTGTGCTACTGCAATAAAAATAGTAAGGTAACAGAATAAAAGTGCAAAGTTGTGAGAATAAAATCCTAAAAGGTTGGACAAAAAAATTTGCAATGCTGCAAGAATAAAGTTACGTGGAAAAAATGTCATGTTACGACACTAAAGTTGTCAAGTTACAAGAAAAAATAAGAAAGATAAAAAGACATGGCATTACCAAAAAAGTATCAGTGGAACAGGAAAAAAGCGGCAAAGAATAACATCAAAGAGGTATGTGAAAAAAGCTGTCACGTTAGGACAATTCCATGAATCGTAGTCGGAATATTACTACAAAAAGGCAAATTACCACAAAAAAGTAGCAAAGAATGCGAGAATCAAGTGGTAAAGATAAAGAAAGAATAAGGAGTAATAAGAGTGTAAATGTGACTATAGGGGTGTTATCTCATGTCTATCGTGCACACCATGTGCTATTTGTGCTATTTTGCTCGCGTTGGCAGTCAGGACGAAGGCTCTGCTGCACCTCAAGCGGTATTTTTTTTCCCAGTTGGGAAAGCTGAAAAGGATGGTTGTGCTTCAGGTGTGCATGTAAGTCGGTCGTGTTCCTCTGCTTCCTACGTCAATACTTTGGAACCAATTAGGACACATCGGTTCCTTGGCGTTCATGCGCTCACCTTGTGGATTCTGTTTAAAACCAAAGTATTCCTGTGCATATGCTCCTGTCTTTATGTCGGCTCAACAGTAGCCCCGCCTCCACAAAGAGGCTGAATGAGAGGACAGAAGGGACCACTCTCTCCGTTCATTCCACCATAGAACCAAGGCGCACAGACGGATGCAGAGTGAACCCTCATGTCTCCAGCCCGTGTGGCACAGACAGATGAGCGGATGGAACACAGACGTGTTACAGTATCTATTATCCTGACAGGCCTAGTTGCCAGTAGAATGTCGTAAAGGTACGAGAAAACAAGGCGAAAGATTGCACAAATCAAGCCGGAAAGGCACGTGAAAAAGTCATATTACTCCAACAAAGGTGTGATATTACCAAAAAAGCAGTAACAGTAAAAGTGAATAAATACAACAGGAGAAAAGAGCCACAAGGTTGCCAGAAGAAGGTTGCGCTCTTTTCCAAAAAGGCTTCAAAAAATGTCCACGTCGTATATTTCTCAAAGCATTAAGATCAAAATGATCAAAATCCTCAAGCACACACACACACACACGCACACACACATAAAGTCAGCAATACGTATTGCTCCTAAAATGTAATCTGTGCTAATCTGGATTACGCATGTAAACAGGCATCAGTCAAACCTCTCTTCCTTTCCATTTATCTTTGGCCCCATGTTACACAACAAAGTTGATGTGTGTGTTGTGTCTGCGTGTCTGCAATGCTTACTCCCATCCCACCCGCTAAATGCGGGACGTGCACGCATGGGCGCCTTTTGGGAAAATGGTATGTAGACATGGCGAGCGGCGCGTCCCTCCTTTTACAGTGTGAACTTGACTTTGTCTCATGTGATGTTGGCGTTACAACTCTGAAGATTTGGGCAACTTTACAGTGCCCCCCCCCCAAAAAAAAAAAACAAATCTTTGTCAAATGTCAAGGTTGGACTGTGTAAGGAAACACATAGGGGCACAGCGTCTGCAATGCTGTGTCAGGCAAATATGACAACGTTTAAAGTCCCACACCAGACTTTGCGGGACTTGATTCATCTCACATCTGGCACAAACGTTTGCTCGTAGTAGCCACTGTCTATGTGTGTGTGTGTGTGTGTGTGTGTGTGTGTGTGTGTGTGTGTGTGTGGCATCATGACGATTTGTACAGTGAACCCCCGCGGCCCCCAACATAGTCAATTGATCCCTTATGACTTCTTCTTATGCTGTCAACGGGGACATGTAGCCGTCTGCAATGCATTTATACTTCACCAAAAATGGTTAGTTCAAAGACAACTGTGCTTTGACCGTTTACATGCACAAATGCAGAAAGAATCCTTTAAAAAATACCTGGATCCAGACGGTGATCCCGATGTCATCAGTTCTTCCATAATCCCATTCAACACAATTCCTCAACATTTCATCCAAATCCATTCAAAACCTTTCAAGTTGTTTTGAACACAAACAAGCAAAAAGATCAGCTTCGGCAAAAAAGATAACCTTGCGCTTGGCGGGGGTAACTCTAGACTAGTGTTGGGGCCATGTGGGGCAATGGCCCGGCACATCCAGCAGATGGCACGTGGCATCACCGCCACCTACAGGACTGGAGTGGAACAGCACCGCCTGCTGCATTTGAATTTTTTGACAATGAAGGTATGGGATTAGTGTGCCTTGGCGGAGGTCTATAAACAGACAGCCTGTCTGGGCCAGTCTAATTCCCGGTGGGTGCCACACTGTCTGTTTCGACACCCGAGAGTCTGTCCGTGCCATGTTGCCATAGCGACCACTGACCCCCTGACCTTGGCATGCGTGTGCATACATACACGTACGGCACCTTGGGAATAGCCTGACAGCACACGGGATGAGGCTGAGTCATGGCCACCTGTGAGCGTGTCAAAACACAAACGCTGCAAATAGAATCAAGCATCCTGAAAATAACCTGACTGTCCTCACCAATAATCATCTTGCCTCCTATGGCATATGCGCTGTTATGTTTTATTTAACAGCACCATGAGCATGTCCAATCATGCTGCCGTGTCCATAACATTCATTTGCTGGAGCTGCAACGCAAACCAACAGGTCACCAAACCAAAGGCCTGACTCGCTCACGGTGCAAAAATAAATAAAAGCTTGCGTGAAGCGAGAGGAAAGTTTCCTTCCTTCCTTCCTTCCTGAGGAGCTATGCTCTATTTTCCCTCTGGCCCGTATGAAACCATCATATTCTCGTAAATTTACACCTTTATTATTGCAGTATTACCGCTTTTTTCCTTGTAAATTTACGACTTTTTTCTCATGAATGTACGACTTTATTCTCGTACTATTGCGACTTTTTTCTCGTAAATTTACAACTTTGTTCTCACAAATTTAAAACCTTATTCTCGCAGCATTATGACTTTTTTTCTCACAAATGTACAACTTTTTTTCCTCATAAATTTACGACTTTATTCTCGTAAATTTATGACTTTATTTCTCATAAATTTACAACTTTATTCTCGCAAATTTAAGACTATTTCTCGTAAATTTACTCCTTCATTCTCTTACTCCTTCATGACTTTCACTTTTTAAGACTTTATTCTCATAAATTTCCTACTTTATTCTCGTACATTCACAACTAAACATTACGACTTTTTTCCTCGTAAATTTAGGACTTTGTTCTTGCAAATTTAGGACTTTATTCTCGCAGCATTATGACCTTTTTCTCATAAATTTACGACTTTTTTTCTCATAACTTTACGACTTTATTCTCGTAAATTGACCACTTTTTTCTCATAAATTTATTACTTTATTTCTCATAAATTTACGACTTTATTCTTGTAACATTACGACTTTTTTTCTTGTTAATTTACAACTTTATTCTCACAAATTTAAGACTTTATTTCTCATAAATTTACAACTTATTCTCGTGACATTCATTTTTTGGGGGGGGGAATTTACAACTTTATTCTTGTAAATTTACGACTTTATTCTCGTAACATTAAAGCTTTTTTTCACGTAAATTTACAACTTTATTCTCATAAATTTAAGACTTTATTTCTCATAAACGACTTCATTCTTGTACTATTGCGACTTTTTCGTCGCAAATTTACACTTTATTCTTGTAAATTTACGAGAAAAAAGTCGCAATAGTACGAGAATAAAGTCGTTTATGAGAAATAAAGTCTTATTCTTGTAATATTACAACTCCTCGTAAATTTATGACTTTGTTCTCACAAATTTAAGACTTTATTCTCTTAGCATTATGACTTTTTTTCTCATAAATTTACGACTTTTTTCTTATAAATTTTCTACTTTATTATTGTAAAAGTATGACTTTTTTCTCAAAAGTTTATGACTTTATTTCTCGTCAATTTACCACTTTATTCTTGTAACATTACAACTTTTTTTCTCATAAATTTACAGCTTTATTCTCGCAAATTTAAGACTTCATTTCTCGTCAATTTACGACTTTATTCTCATAACATTAGGACTTTTTTCACGTAAATTTACAACTTTATTCTCATAACATTATGACTTTTTTTCTCTGGAATTTATGACCATTTCTCGTAAATGCACAACTTTTTTCTCGCAAATTTCAGACTTTATTTCTCATAAATTTACGATGTTATTCTCAAAATATTGGTTGTTGTTTTTCTGTTCAATGTGGCCCTAATACTCTGTCATACATAACAAACAACTCTTTGAAAGCGTTCACCTGAAATACCTCACCAAGATGGCCGCCGAGGCTGACGTCAAGGTGAACCAAGTACCCAATTCATTTACGTTCCATTTTGACGAGATTGCCTTCAAACCTTTTCAGACATATACATACTGTATTATTAGAACAATAGCTAGAGATCAGGGAGCTATCAAATTTGATAGCTGGGTTCAAAGGTTAAAGGGCCACTTTATTGTACGCGTTAGCCTACTTGCTAATAGTGTTCTAGCTGATTGCTGGGATAGATTTTTTTTCCATTAGGAAAGAAAGTGCACAGACAATTGCTTGTTTGAGTTCATAAAATGTTTGTATTTATCTTAATATGGGCTGTTGATCTACAGTAGTGGTAGTAGGCTAAAAATGCAAACAGACCACGAAGGTACATGCTAGCAGTTAAGCTAGTTAAGATCAGGCAAAGGGCTCGAGCAGGGCAAGTAAATAAATATATAAAGTTTGAAAGAAAAATAGGTCATAACTGCTGTTACTGCAATCATGATTCACCAGTCAGGATTATACCGTACACACACACACGTTAATCTCATCCGATCATCATCTAACATTGGTGGGATCCAGCATCTCTTGCGCGAGAGTTGGCCCGGTTTCATCACCATGGCAACAACAATGAAAAAAAAGCGGACGTTCCAGCTCCTCTGCATGTAATCGTGTGTGGATGCTTCTCGCCGTGCGTGGGATTCGTGTGACGTTTCACTCCTTGTTCAAACTTTTCAGTGTTGTAACCCGACACACACATTGGCATGCATAACCCACCCACCAGAACAGGTGACGGTGCATCGGTGCTATAGTGTGTGTGTGTGTGTGTGTGTGTGTGTATTTATATCCACGCTGACTTGTGGAGGCTCATCTTACCTCGATCCACTTCTGCGCCTCCTGGCAGGCTGGCTCCGGGTGGCTGGCCTCCACCGACCCCGGCCGGACGTCGCGATCCGCAGCCTGGCTAGCCATCGCCGGACAGGCCGTTCCGTGAGTGGGACGCTTGTCAGTGCGATGCAGCTCCCCACGCGGTGTGTCTGCAACAACGTTATCCTGCTCCTCCACGCGTGGACGGTGTAAATCCCAAACACACAAACACACACACGTCCGGCCGTGGTCCAACTTCTTCCCCGGAGATGAGAGGCAGCCTGCCGAGAAGATGCACCACGAAAAATAGTAATGGTTGTCCTAAGCAAGGAGCGCGCGTGAGGCTGACCGCGTCCTCAGTCAACAACGCTGCGTACCCGCGCTTGAGCAGGCGGGGACGCGCACGCAGGAATCTTTGCGTGTGGGGTGGGGGCGGGGCCAATAGAGCAAAAAGAAGGGTCGCGTTATTTCACGCTTTATGGGGAGGATGGAGGTCAAAAATGGTCCTAAGCTTACGTTAACACAGTGACGACAGATGTTCCATTTTGGCTATCGCACTTCCTTCAAACTAATGTCTCATCTCATGTCATGAAAAAGTGACATATTTATTTGAAGACATTTCGTCTCAACAAAATAGTCATTTAACAAAATGATGAGCATCTCTATCAGTCTATTATATGTCCTACTATAAACAGCAATGAGACCGTTTGGAAAGCTGCACATTTGTATGTGGCACAAACATCTGTAAAGAACAAAAGTAAAGTGCAAAGTACTGGCAAAAATGATGGAATCACCGGTCTTGGAGGACGCTCATTCAGTTGTTTAATTTTGTAGAGAAAAAAAAAATCAGATGACAGACGTGACACAAAACTAGTCATTTCAAACTTCGCAACTTTCTGGAACTACAAAAAATAAGGAAATAAATTTAAAATAAATAAATAAATAAATAAATTTAGACCAAGCAGAGGAAAACATTATGGAATCACTCAATTCTGGGGGCAAAGAATGGAAGGAAGAAAAACAAGCAAAAGAACACTACACACCTCTGGCTTTTAGAAGAGTTTCGCTGACTGCTGTTGCCAGATCAGCTTTGTAGGTTTGTCGTGGACCATTTTGTTCAACTTCCACCACAGATTTTCAACTGGCTTGAGACATATTGTTTGTAATAATGTTCTACATCAGGGGTGCTCACACTTTTTTAGCTTGCGAGCTACTTTTAAAATGACCAAGTCCCAAAGATCTACCTCCTACTACAGTATAACTATAGAAAGTATATATTTATTTGAATCAAATAGGAGTATGTATTTCTGTAGGTTGTACATGTATACCAGCATGCAAGTACAAGTCCAAATGATCTACCTCTTCTATAAAACATAGAACATATACAAAATGTAAGCAGTAAACTGTGAAATTCTATTGTAAATATTCATGATTAGTATTTCACATTGACATGTTCAAAGTTTCCAGGTCATCAAAGTAGTTGCTATCATAATTCCCTTCAATATGGAAATAAAGATCATTCCACATAATCCTAAATAGTTGTGTACTAGTGAGTGAGTACTGCTAATATGTCAGTCACATTAGCTATGGAACGTTCATTAGGACACACACTTCATGTGTTACATCCAGTTAGCATTTGCTAGCAAACATTAGCATATCCAAGAATGGAAAATGATGATGCAAAAGACAATGACAACTACAACGTGACGTTTATGCCATCGACTCAAACTACCTTGGCGATCTACCGGTAGCTCGCCATCGACGTAATGGCCACCCGTTCTACATCGTTTGATTTTTGAAAGCAAATGGTACTATTGCAGTAATGACATTTATAGTCGATGGTGCCAACCTTGACAAACTAGTTCTCACTATTCAGCCTCATTTCGTCATTGGTGATGTAATCGGGGTGACACCTCTCAGCTAAAGCAGAGTAAACAAACCCTTCACCAGGTAGATGGTGGACTTGGTTCAGTTTATTTTTCATCCAAATAGTAGTCATGCCAAAACGTCGTCTTGCTGCTGGATGTTCACAGTATCCAAGCGATACTATAAGTTTGTTTTCTTTTCCAAAAGAGGAAGGTTTAAGACAACAATGAACGAAGCAAGTGCAGAGATTATATATCTTATATAAACATCTTGTCACAGTGTTTACTGTAGGGGGCGGCAGTGGCAGCTGCAAAATCTAAAATAAATCAGGCTATAAAGACCCCTTTACGCTTATTAAGAAGGCGATTTAAAAGAATAATAGAAGGATAAGCAACTCCAGAGTAAAGTAAAGAGTTTGGCTTCTCAAAACAAATTGCATTCAAAAGCGTAATACAAATGCCTTCTTACAATGACCCTTCACTCGGCATTGTATTTGTCTCCCGCCATATCCCTGCGCACTGTTGTCTGTGCCATTCTTGTGTATGTGATGAAGACCCTCGCATCTTCTTTTGCTATGGAACACACACATAAACAAGATGTCCGCGGTGCTCTGTCGTGGAAGATGTGGGTCTCTTCATCACATGGACAGGCGACAGTGCGCAGGGATGTGGTGGGAGACAAATATAACGCTGAGTGATTTGTGAGGTCAGATCTTTTCGAGAAGGCATTTGTATTTCTCTTTTGAACGCATTTCGTTTTGAGAAGCCAAACTCTTTACTTAAATGGCACCAGCAACTAAGCAAAAATACGTTCCTCGTCACAGATCTCCGACCAGAACTGGACTCACAGGACCAATGGGGCGTACGTAACTGTTGATGTACTACACAGTTGATGGGGATGTCATACAACTTTATGTTAACAAAACAAAACACTATCCCTTTAAGGCCATGTTCTGCAAGTTCTCTATTTCATCTCCAAACGTTTCTCTCTTCTTTTCTCCTCGCAAACTATTGACACATGGCTTAAATCTAGGCTGTAATCACTGTAAACATCCTGTGTCTCATACACCGCTATGTTTGTTTACCTCACTTTTGGAAACCAGACTGAACTGCGAGAGCTAGTTCATCATGGGTGCCACCATCAACTATAAATGTCATTTTTGCTAATTTTCCGTTGGCTTTCAAAAATGGAACAAAGTAGAACACAATTACAAACAATAAGTAACATATTTAAGCAAAGTTGATGGATCATGTCAGGGACCCTTTAACAACCTTCCCATGTTGTTTGTAATTGCTCTAGATCAGGGGTCACCAACGTTTTTCCTTGTGAGAGCTTCTTTTACGAAATGAAAATGGCCAAGAGCTACTCATTTTAGTAACATTTATTTTCAGAGCTTATTTTAAACCCAAACAAAGCGAATATGCTTGTTTTACCAGAACATGAACAAAATGCTGGTGTCCACAACTCACATGTTGTATTTCACAATGCATTTCTTTCTACTGTTCTTTCATTATTAACTAAAAACCTGAATGAAAAGCAGGCTTGCGGGCACCTCATGTGGTCGTGGGGGGCTGCCCACGGGCAACACATTGGTGACTCCTGGTCTAGATTTTAGACACAGCTGACTGCAAATAACCAACATCTTTTGCAATATTGCGTTATGACTGTTCTTCTTTAAAGGGGACCTATCATGCTTTTCCTCTTTTCTGACCCATAAATATTGTTCCAATGTTGTATTCTGGTGTTAAAAGATGCCAACGTGTCAGATAATGCGGTTTGCGCATTTTGAAGGGAGACCTGAAAGCAGTTTTGGATGGCTCTGCACGCTGTGTTTTTTAGAGGCTTTTTTAACACCTGGTTCCATTGGCGTCAATGCAACCCAGATTTCCTTATTTGGGCATGGCCAGGCAAACGCTGTATGCATGCCCTCGCTGTGCTCTGTTGACCGTGTTAGCACGTATGGCTCCTAGGAAATGTTGCGGTGTGCCTAAAGAGGCAAGCATCAGGCAGAAGTGGTTGGAGTTGCTGATTCCCAGCCAGCAAGAGAAAAATATGTTCCTCTGTCAACGCCGTGTCACACGAGACTGTTGTGAACATGGGCCAATATCAAGCTGGACTATCCACCAAACTGTTGCTGAAGTCCAACGCCTTTCTAACGTTACTTGGTCATGTCGAAGAGTCAAGAGAACAAGCAATTAAGTGGGGTCGGCGGGAGGCGTACCTGGAGGAGAAGTGGAGGGGTGGAGTAAATTACACAGACCGTTTGGGCGGGAGGCAGGATACACTGCAGGAAGAGGTGCAGCGTTTGGAACACCTAGAAAGCTTTCTGTGCGGGTTATCGTGTGTAGCTGCTCTATAGGAGTCCACAACTCAATACAAAGGCCATAAGGTTAGTATAGTACTGTAGGTCCCCTTTAAGGAGTTTGATAATCCTCTCCTTTGTTTCAAGAGACATCACTCACTCGCGACGCAGACATGATTCGCATCAGTCCACCTGGTGCAACAGCTCTCTCCAAGGTGTGATCACTTCTTTTTAACTGCAGACCAACGAGCAGATCAAATCTCAGGTGTTAAGTTTTGGGAATGAAAATTAACAGGGTGATTCCAAAAAATTTTCCCCCTCTGCTTGACCTAAAAAAAGTCAGTTACTGGCTACAACAATTGTGTTCTAAATGTCTTTGTCTTCAAGCCAGAAAGTTGCCATTTGAAATGGCTTTAGTTTTGTGTCACGTCATATCAAATTAACAATTGAATGAGCATCCTCCGAGACTGACCATTTTCGCCAAGGGTTTTACGAAAGTCAGTGAAATTATAAAGCAGTTATAGTTGGGTCAGGGGGGTTTTCAGCTATTTTGCAGCTTTGTTTCATATGTAAATATGTACTGCCCACTGGCGGATGCTGGTCATTCAAGGAGGGGAAGCTAAAGGTGTTTATTTATATGTAAATTCTCGTATCTGCCATTATGTGCAGCTTGCTAACAGCTGGAGCTGCTGCGCGAGGCTACTGTGTGACCGGCTGTGAGTGCGAGTGACCGTGACGGGGGAGACTATCCACAGCTGCTGCTGCTGCTCGTTGGGGAAAGAAACCACAGAGTGTCAGAAGAGAGTCGCCAAACACACTAGTCGTTTTTAACAAAGACAAAGTCGCTGGGGATCGGTAAAATCTTCGGATCAGTTCAGAACAACGGCACGAAAAGCGTGGAAAATGCTCCAGTGGAGGGTTAAACTGTACGTTAAGATCGCTGATCCGCTCATTTCACTGTCAATCAAAAAGGGACTCTGCCCCGGACAGATCATCCAATCATCATGCAGAAGCCGAGCGTCTGGACCAGCCCACCAC